>NW_009260596.1:592035-592383 GCF_000687185.1 Egretta garzetta | reverse complement strand
ACCCCACCCCCCATTTTGGGAACAGTAACACAGAATGACACTAGCTTTAGCAGGAACTTGTCTACTAAAGTTGTACAAAAGTAATGTAGAAATTCTCGGACATTAAACAATACAGGTGGATATGGTTCAGGATCTTGTCTTGCATTCAAGTTAAATTCCACATGGATCAGAAGAATGGGCAAGAATCCCTATAATGTGCAACCACGTGCAGCTAATGAATGACCAGGCCATGATTTCTGTGAGTTTGTGTCTTTCATATCCACAGAGCGCAAGAGCTCTCGATCCCTAGGTGTAAGAAATCGGGCAAAGAAGGGAAGAGACTGGCATGGTTGAGACAAGAGATGCTGG
>NW_009260596.1:591372-591903 GCF_000687185.1 Egretta garzetta | reverse complement strand
GGGTCAGGAAGGCCAAGGCGCGGCTGGAGCTAAACTTGGCTAGGGATGCAAAGAATAATAAGAAGGGATTCTACAGGTATATCAGCCGGAAAAGGATGGTTAAAGAAAGCATACCCCCGCTGATGAGTGAGACGGGCAAGCTGGTAACAGCAGATGAGGAGAAGGCTGAGGTACTCAACACCTTTTTTGCCTCAGTCTTCACTGGCAGGCTCTCTCCTCACCCCTCCGGAGTTGATGGATGGCATGAGGGGGACCGGGAGGGCAAAACCCCTCCTGCTGTAGGAGAATATTGGGTTCGTGACCTCCTGAGGAACCTGAATGCACATGAGAGCCTGGGGGAATTGGCCGAATGTACCCGCCAAGCCCCTCTCCATGATATTTGAAAAGTCATGGCAGTCAGGTGAAGTCCCTGGTGATTGGAAAAAGGGAAACATTGTACCCATTTTCAAAAAGGGTAGAAAGGAAGACCCTGGGAACTACCGACCTGTCAGCCTCACCTCTGTGCCTGGGAAGATCATGGAACAGATCCTC
>NW_009260596.1:555658-590300 GCF_000687185.1 Egretta garzetta | reverse complement strand
CTCACTGCAGGGGGATTGGACTAGATGACCTCTAGGGGTCCCTTCCAACCCAAAACATTCTATGATTCTATGATTCTATGATTCTATGATTCTATGATTCTATGATTCTATGATTCTATATATGTACTTATAATCTCTCTCTATTATCTCAGTGAGTTCTCTCTGCCGCTATTAATGTTCAGACCTATTTTGAACCTTACTAAGCACATCTTTCTGTCATGGTATGAACCAGTGAGTTCTTCCAGCTCAGTAGGTTATATAAAAACAAAATTTTTAATTTGATTTAAATACATTGCCATTTAATATCAGCGATTTCTTTTGCACTTGAGTTACGAGCAAATCCCTCAAAAGGCTGGGCAAGAATTATTTTCTCTGCAGGAATGTCAAATATCTTCATAAAAATTGAAAAGGGGCACTCACAAGCCCAAGGGAGAGCAAGGGAGTCAACTCCTGCCCTGACCAAGTTTGACAGGACTCAGCTCTGCTACAGGAGAATTTTGCTAAGCTGCAGTAATCGTTACTGCCATTATATTTTTTTTTAAAGCATTTCAGCTTTACATTAGTGCTGCATTATCTGCCTCTGATTTTGAAGATGAATGTGTTTTAAACCCTCAAATGAATACCCATTCGCACAAACTCTAGATACTGGTTTATATAGCTCACTATTCAAAAATTACTCCAGTTGCTAGGCAACAGGGGTGGTGATAATTCATGGTAATGCTGTTTTGGAAATAATCATTTTTATACATTTTAATGACTATGAGAATGTAAGAAAAGTGTTTAGAAAAGTGCAAGGCTGTATGAATTTCTCTTTCCGAAATTGTTGCTTGTTTTATTTAATAGGTTTCTGTCTTAATGTGCTATCCCAATGTGCTAGTGTTTCTGGAGGCATCCTGTATTTTGAACTGCATACTTATGCTTATCCAAGGAGGGAGTCTGGTCTGTAAAATAGATGCGTGTGAGTCAAAAGCATGAATTTCATTCTTGGCACTTCTGCGTCTCTGTCATATGGTTGCAATTCCTCACAGATCTTACATGCTGGTATTGTTTTTTTTATCCCATATGTAGAAAATAAAATGATATTAAGTGACTGGTGCAAGGTTGCACAAAGAGGCTTAGTGGCAGAGCCACCATGTTTTAAGATCTAATCTGGTGCTTAAACCATGGGCTAATCCATTCTTTCTTTCTGCATGACCTTTGGAAAATAATTTATTTCTGTATTTATTTATTTATTCCCATTTATAAAACTGAACTAGAAAAAAAATCAAGTAGGACTTTGTAAAGGGCATTCAGACTTGGCAAAAAGCACTACTTACATTTTAACTGTTGTTAGGACTCTATTACCTTATTTTTTCACTTTTTTTTGAAGTTAAGGACTCACACAGATGGTCCTAATGGGATGCAAAATCTGGGGTTTTTTGGTCAAGGGTAGTAGACTATTATTGCTTTTAAGCAAAGAGGAGAAGAGGGAAAGTGTTGGATTATAGTATTGTGGTATGAAAGATGAGCCTAAAAATATGCTGTATATCAGATATTTTCTTTAAATTTTTAGTTAATTATTGGAATAAAAATGAAAATGAGGTTTGGATGGATGCAGTAATTCAGATTCTTTTCTTGGTTAAACAGGTGTATCTATCTGTAGTTGTTTCATCTGTGTAAAAAAACTGTGTGTGAAAAGAGCTGGGATCCCAGGTATCTTTTGTTTATATGTCTTGCCTTTGCATTTATAGAATGAGTTAGATTATTTTTCTCTGAAGAAATATCAATGAAAATTTTTCAGGAAGAGATAAGGAAAGCTAAAGCCAGTTCACAATACAATTCTTGTACAGTAACTAGTATTAGTACTGGAGATTTTATCCTTATTTACGAGCTTGTACTAAATCTTAGTTTTGTGGGATTCACACAACCATGCCAGCTTATTAGGCCTAGGAATTTAATGCCTAAATTGAACTATATGCCTGAAGAGCATTCTGTTTATTGGTGCCTAAACCTAGAATAATTTTTTTAATTGAGAGATTTCAATCACTTTTTCTTTCCACTGCTGCATCAACTAGTCTTCTGTTCCTTGCTTTTGCTTCTCCTCAATAAGAACATGGTACAAAGACCACAGAAAGCCTCAGAAAAAATCTACTGCTGCCTTTGGAATCTCCAAGCTTTCTCTGTTAATTTAGTATTTAACATATTAGAATTGGATGAAGAACTATTTTGCTGTTTTACTTGTGGAAATGTGAGAGCAGATGAAAGGGAAATAATGAAAATGAGGACGAGTGACAGCTGAAACAGAATCACAGGACTGGGAAATGGCCCAAAATGAATGGGAGAGCTCCGAGAGACACTGACATAACATGTAGAGGAGACAACAATCCGCAGAGAAGAACTGGGAAGCATAGAGAAAAAGAAATGAGCCCATTCAAAAAGAGGAATAAGCCTAAGAAATACCCCTGAATGATCCAATTGTAGGATAGTGGTCAATAGAGATTTTGTTGAATGTGAAATAGTTCCTAATTAGCTATCAAAAACATGAGCTGCTCAGGAACAAAAGAATTTTTCCACAATGTTGGCAGCTAGGTTGTATGGACCAGAGCCTTAGCTAACAGACAGTGAAGCCACTGGAGCAATGCCATATTATACCAGCTGAGGACCTGGCCTTAGGTGCACGCTCTGTGACACTAGCCAGAGTGCTCTGGCAACATGGAAGAGCAATGCAGTTGCCAGCAAGAGATGAGCTCAGAAACACTGTCAGCACAGATATAATGAGGCCTTGGAGCATCTGGCAATTACTTTCACCTTTGGGGTTTTTCCATAGCTAACAGTTTTACTATGTTGAATTTCTGACAATTTTCTTCTTTATTCCAGGGAACTACATAAAATAGATGGAATCAAGGTTGCACAGTCTGTGAAAGTAGGAAAAGTTACATTTTATTAATTTACTCTGCAACTCAAGAGCATGAGGACAATGGGTTTTGCGTGCTCCAACGATCACTGTTGTAGTGTTCATCAACAATGGACTTTACTGTAGGACAGTTTGTACAGCTTATAGTGCAGATTTGAGCTTTCTCTGCACACGTCTTACAGCACTGTGTCTCATCATCAAGTTAATGAGAGAGAGTAGACAAAATACTCAGGGAAAGCCTCAGTGGAGCTGCCGTTCCCCAACTTTGGGTTTTCAGGTCAGTCCTGCCAGACTGGCAGCATGATCATTATTGGAGCAGAGGTGTCTGCGTGCATGTGTAGTGGATGTAAGCGAGTGTGTTGCATTCACTGAGCCTGATCCTCTCTTACACCAGTTTTACAACAGCCCTCAGCTGATACAGCTCCATTCTGCGCAAGTGTTCAAGTGGGAAGAATCAGGCCTCATGAGCTGGTTCTTTTAATGCTCTTTGAACCACTCAATGAATTACCGCTTTACAGATACTGTAACAAGTAAATAATGGTGGACTGTAAAATGAAATGAGAAGGGAAGTGCTTGTGGTTTATAGTCAGATTTAACAGCAATTACTAATTGCCTTTAAATAGCCATTCCTATCAGCAGCAGATAGCTGCATTGTGGAAGGACACTGCTTTGGTCCCGGGCCAGCACAAACCTGACTGGTAATGAACAAGCAATCCAGTAGCGTGCAGATATTGCTGAAATATAACTTGGGTGGGACCCAAATAGGCCATTGTAGTGATTTCATATAAAAATGAATGTGCACTTAATTCATTAAAATGCCATTTTGAACCTTCAGTTAGGGTATCCAGCAGTTTATTCTCACCTGTTCCACCACTGGTTCAGGCTCAATTGAACATGAATACATTTTCTCTCATGGAAATGTGGTGACAATTCATTTCATGTATAATTGAACAATTTTTAAATAGTCATATTCTTGGAATAACTAGCACTTATGCAATGCAGCAAATTGTCAAAAAGCATGTAGTAGTATCTATTAGCCTTACTTCATATTTTTGGTTACCTTCAGTTTCTTGAATAGTTGCATATGGATATGATCTGTGAAATTAACTTCCGTTTCCCTACTGATTCTTTTTTTCCCAACACAAAACCGGTGTGACTCAGGGCAAGAGAGCAGAGACATCCCACTGCAGGCGACCAAATAAAATAGCTTTTCTTTGTATAGTGCCAGTATGTAGCCCCTTGTTCAGAGTCGGGCATCTCATCACTGAGAAGAGGTTACAGGCTTCAGAGGATTTAAAAGAGAAACAAGAAGAATTATAAATGGCCTGAGATGAAAGGGTTACTTACCTGGAAGAACACCACGACAGAAATAAAGCTTCCTAGCTTGCAGGGAAAAGGAGACCTCTGAGAGGGGAGATGACAACTACTCTGTAGTATTTCAAGGATGTGAATACACACAGGAGGAGAGAATTGTTTCTGGTGAGACAAAGTGGCAGAATGATTTCTTATCCTTAAGTAATGGGACAGAGGAATATCAACAGGGAAGCACGCTAACAGCGATTCCTGTTAGTCAGTGGAATAACTTCCCAAGAGCTGAAGTGAACACTTCATTGATAGAATGATTTAAAAGCAAAATAAATATGTAACTAACAAGTATTAATTAACTTTATATAATAAACAGTTCCAGATTGGTTAGGGTTTAGGCTTACGCCATTTCAATGCAGAATTCTGTGGGCAAATCTTTAACAATTTTCAATAGCTGTACTTCCATAATGATAATTTATCTTCATCCTTGTTTGGAAAGTGCTTGCACATGGCACGCAGTTATACAAATAAACAATAAAACATGTTCTAGTGTGTGTACTAGAATCTTCTCTGCTTTTAGGAGTCTGATAACTAGCAGTCGGCTGGATTGTTACGCTTGCATGGCATCAAAGAAATCCAGAAAGTCTCCGTGGTGTTTTTCTCAAGACTCTACCCTAGCAGGGATGTGGGATGTCTAGTCCATTTCTGTGCCAGATGATTTAACTCAGTTAACCACTTTTCTTCCTTCATCGCTTAGTTACACTTCTTAAGGCCTCTTTCTCTTTGAATTGCAAAATCAAGTTCAATGATCAAGTGATCATTGACTCAGTGTATGTCAATGGAAATCTTTTTATTGGGCTTTGGCTTAAGCCCACAGATTAGAAAACATGCTTATATCTAATTAGATGAGATAATCCTCAAATCCTTGCTAAGGGATATTGTATACCATAGTTCATGTTCAGTATTTGATAATTAACAGCTTATTTGTTGAAAGAGGCAGTGTGTGGTTAAGTGTTACCTAGTGAAGAGTTTGTTTGGGATAGCAAGAGATGTGATTGATGGAGTTGGTGAATGTGAAAACTGGAAACGTACAGTCATTTATTGACTGGTTGCAAATAGGTCTGTGACAACGAATTTGGAGCCTAAGAAGGTTATACAGGAACTTGCCACATAAAAAGGGATTTGTGACTACTGAAGTGGCACAAGCAGGACTGATTTTCCTCTTCAATGTATATAAACAGTATTTGTGACCTTAACTTAAAAATAAAAAAAAACCTTGATTTACATTTTGTGGGAAAATAGTTGAACAATTGTTCTTCATACTCTTTCTTTTCTTGGACTCGGTGTTCTCTTGGACTTGGTGTTAAATAAACACCACCCTCTCAAAGGAGTGACAGGCCCTAGAAGCTTTGAAGAGAATTGCGTGGCTGTAAATGGAGAATATTTCAGCCTGTTTATCTTGGTGCTTCAAGAGCATTTGAATGGCGTTTCTACTGCAAGATGTTTTTTTCCATACAAACTTTTATTGAAGTTCTTATTTTCATAACAAGTTTGAGAGGAAAGCAATGAAGACAATCCTCTTGTGCTCTTCAGATGCCAGCTAGCTGCTTCTGGATGATCAAAGTTTTCTGACTGGTGGTTGCCTCCAGCCCTATACACAATGAACAGATGTGAGGTGAATTTTTTAAAATATGCATTGACTTTTTAGAGTTAATCAGCCTGGTTAGAACTATCTTCTGAAATATTAAAATTAGCATGCTCTCCTGCTGCAGAACAAACTTGTTAGATTATTTTAATTTTTTAAATTTTGTTTGTTTATAAATGCCATCAGGTGGCATGCATTCTAGCAATATGTGACAAGACTCAGTAAAATTCATTTCAGACAGCAGGTTTAACTGTTTTAGCTGTATTTTATCTCATGTACCCCATCAACAAAACTGTTCTACCTACCATATTTAAAATTCTTTTCCAATGGGTTATTTTTGAGGGGTGGGGAGAGTTACTGAATTATTTCTCTGACTATTCCTTAGTCTGTGCTCTTGGGCAGAAATAAAGCTTCACTCATTTTGAAAATCAACAACAAAATGTAGGTCCATACTGTCAAAAATATCAGCCCTTCCAGCTCCTTTTGGTATGGCTGGTTCTGAAGAGCAGAGAGCTGGGTGGCAGAATGATGGTGGTGGCTGTTTTGGGTGCTGTTACAAACCTGGGAGCTATGGAGATACAGTCTTCAGTCTCTAAATAGAACAAAAGGAGAAAGTTGGGAGCTGTCATAGACATGAAGGGATTTTTGGGCTCAGAAAAGGAGGCGTAGCGTATTGTGCTCTTTGCAGGAGCGGGTGCCCTCACTGACTGAAGTGTCTGTCCTGCTGCTCTCAGTGTAGGCAGCTTTCCCTGGTGCCCTGCCTGCCTTCAGCAGCACCCCTGGAGAGCAGGGCTCTCACATAAGCTCCCGTGTCGTGTGTGCCAGTCCCTTTGGGCAGCTCAGACTGCACTGGGCGCCTGTGCCGCTCGGCTCAGAGACAGCTGGAGAACAAATGAGGGGAGCCGCTTACAAGGTGAGCACCTCATCATCTCTGTGCAAGTGGAACCTGAATCTCCTTGGAGCAGTCTTTTGAGGATTGAACACAATTTTCATGTCTGCCTCCAGCTATAAACAGAGTAGCAGAATCTTTTGTGCTCCTAGACTGCGTTTCCTCTCTCTTGCAAACAACAGTTTTCACAGGCTCCATGTGATGTGCTTTGAAGGTAAGTGCCTGTGCAAGAGACAGGAATTAGAAGCAGTATCCAGATCTGCTACCCGGTTGGCATATACTGCATAACAAAAAAAAATGTTTCCAAAGGTATGGTGTTAGAGAAATAAATGGACATTTTCAGAGAGGGAGAGAGGGTATGCTAGGAGGTCGGTGTATGCAGTCAGACCATGTGGACATACACCTCCTGAACCCTGCTCATCTCTCTCATGTGCGGACATTGCGGATGGTGGTGGAGGATAGTTCTTCTCATGTCAAAGGGAACTGAGGACAACTGCTGTAGTTGCAATAGTTTACACTGATGTGAAAGAGGGGCTGATGGAGGACGAAAGCTGTATAAGATTTGATTCTGAAAATACACATCTGTGAAAGAGAACCATTTGGTACCCTACCACATTGTGCTCCAGTGAGATCTGTGAAACACTCCTGGTTTTTTTCAGCCAAGGGTTGAGGCTGCTTACTGTGGAGTGTGTTTTACAGAGAAAGTGAGGGCGTGCTTTGGTAATCTTTAGGATCTTTGCATCGTGCAGAATATAAAATAAGCCTGTTAAGCTAGTAACAGATTTTCTTTTCTCTTGTTAGGTGACTGCTGCCATTTTGGTTGGCTATATAGTGGCATTATAATCAGTGACTTTTGTTGGTTTTGAGCTACTCTTGATTGCCGTCCTCTGAGCTCCTTCATCTGGAATCATTTATGTGTGTGTCAGATATAAATTTCAAGGAGGTTACACAGCTGGCAAAGTCCTTTGTGTCCATCTGCAGGTGCTGTGTCAGCTCCCCTCATGCTCATCTCAACGCAACCTATGGTGATGAGGGTGGTGTTTGGGGAAGGCTCTGGCTGCTGTGAATCTGAATGTGATGCTCTGAGTCTCTACTGGACCTGCTCCCAGGGGCTGTCACCTGCCTTCCCAGCAGGGTCAGGGCTTGGCCAGGCAGGGACATGATGGTTCTGCAGTGCTGTAGCAGAATTCCTCTGGTCTCTGCTGGTATCACAAACATGTCTGTTAGGTGTACTCTGAAAATTGAAAGGGATTTTTTTCATCCTCCCAAGAAAATTCATAGTTTTGCATAAACTTTTCTACCAAACATCTTTTTTCACAGAGATAAAAGACAATGAAAGCAAAGAATTACAAGCAAGTCAGTAGGCATATTTGACAATAAATTGGCTATTAGAAAGAGATACCACAAGAAGGTTTTTTTTACAAATTGGCTCATTTGATTAGAGAAGAATTTACATTGTTTAGTACGTAAGATTTTGAATTTTCTCTGATAACACTACTATATCACACCCATGCAAAAGATAGCATAACCCTTAAAAATACATGCCGGGGCATTCCAGGGGCCCAGCGCTCCATGTTAAACCTTCTGAAGGCTTAATCGGCAGCAGGCACCCCAGGATGCCTGTTGGGCCACCCTGCTGCCTGACATCTCCACAGGACATAGCGCCCCATGCTGTGACCCTGTCTCTGACAGGTCCCCTCTGCTAGCAGCAGTCACATCCTTGGCAATCCCCTATGGTAGACTTGTAGGAGACCCACAGGAATAGTGTCTTGACTGCTCTCTTGTGCTGTGCTGTGCTATGCTGTGACTGTGCTCCTAAACATTCTCTGAGACTATATATAATGCTCTTTTATATGGTGAAGGTCTAGAGATGTGCAAAGCTCTCACCCTTTTCTATTTTCTTCTATATTTGCGAGGTCTGAAATGGAATGATATGTTCTGCTGTGTTAATTGATTAAATGGCAACTATCATAACTTAAAGAGATCAAACAGAATCATTTTTTTCTCCCGTGTTACTGTTTAAAGCTCTCAATTCTGCTCAGATCATTAATGTATAATTTTCAGATGAGCTAGCCAGAAGGTCCCTGTATAAAAATTAGTAGAAAAGATTAGCTAGGAAAACTAGACTGGTAATGAGCTGTTGCACTATGGTAATGTGTTAGGTTTATAGTTCATATCTAGCCCTAATCAGTGGCAAGTGCAAGTTGTTAGCATTTGATAGCTAATTGGTGTTTCTTAGAATTACACTGCAACAAAAACACTGAAATGAAAATACAGCTTTTCTTTGTATATGACAAGTTAAGAGTTAATGATAAGTGTTTGGGTGAAATACACCTCTTAGATACTCTATATGCAAATCTGCTGCACTGAGGGAAGTGTAAACTTCTTTTGTCCCTTTTGGGTCGTTATTATTTTTTGTTTTGCAACTGGTACAGTAGTGGCTTTGAAAACAGAACAGGACCTTTAAATCATTTGCTATGTATTTAATATGTCGTATATCACACAAAAAAGTAACTAAACCCAAACTACTGGAAAATATTAACAACGCAATAATGACTTGAACTCTCATAACAGCCTGTTTGTTATTGATTGTATTTACGCCGTGTTCATTTGAGAACTGCTGTCCTCCCACAGAATTAATTGGACATAAAATCATAACATGGATCTGAAAAATTATAAAGCAGGAATAATCTAAGCCACAGGACATGAAAGACTTAAAAGCCTGGCTAACTTGGCATCTGTGAGCTGAGATTGCTCATTGCTATCATTGCACAGCTATAATTAGGTGGCTCTAATCACTCTCATAATGCTAATATGGGAAATGTCCTGTCTGTCCTCAGTAGCTGCTGGTGGGAATGACTGCTATGCACGATGTTGTGCTTCCAAACTGTGAAGCCTGACAGGCTCTGCGAGCAGGACTGGCCCTGACATGCGTGCTCTGAGAGATATTTAGCCATCTCCCGAGAGGCTGAAGCATACATGATCACACCATCTCATTGCTAGTCATCCAAATACATTTTTTAATTGGCCATTTAATTGACCATTTCCAATCAGATTTAACACAGGGACAGGCCTTCAGATATCTGAGGTCTGTGCAAGACTCCTGGGACTGGGAGAGGAACAGAGCAGAAGTGGGCTGGGCTGTGAAGGTGTGAAGCCAGCAGTTACCTGCTCCATTGCATGCTGCCTCCCCAACCGCCGAGCCGAACGCTGGCCGGCCAGCACGCACAAGCCAGCAGGCAGAGAGGAAGGAGCTGCAGCTGGGAGAGATGAGTTAGGTGGGATGTGGCAAGGTGAGGCCATAGGGACTATGCAGGAGAGCAGACAGCAGAACTGTAGGAAATGGAGGAACACAAACCCACAAGAAACTAGCCCTCATTAATTCCTCTATTCATAGAGCAACTTGTCCATTTATTCAGATCCTCACCATTTGAAATGCAATTAGATGAATGTGTTTTTCTGCTGAGTAAAATTCATACAGTCAGCAGCCAAACCCCCCTCTAAATGATTTGCTCATCAGCATGTATGGAGGAGGAAGGACAGAGAAAAGAGAGGAGCTTAAAAGAGTTCACTGCTAGATCATCTGAATTAAGTGATTGATTTTTGTTATTGCAATAGCTGCAAAAGTTAACACTGAAATGTTAAGAAAGTCCTGCTACAACAGAAGTTCAGTATTAGCATTCAGATGTTAGAAAAGCAAATCCTGAAGACCTGAGTTAAAACTCACTTTAGAGTAAATCCAGACATTAGGTATTGCCTTCTCGGAGGGTGAGCCTTGACTGTTCACAAGGCAGGGAAATCTGGAACAGCCGTCTGCGTTTAAATTCAACACTTGTCCCAAAATGGGGATATATTTGGACACAACCTCTGTTTTATGCAGATATGATACCTAATGTGAATTTCTAGGTGGAAGAATGGTGATAAATGTAACCTGTCTAGACCTGAGTAAATAATTGAATTGGTGTCCCCTGAGAAATCATTAGTTATGCTGAAGAAGACAAGGAGCTGTGAGATGCATCAGATAGTGAAGACCGATGAGACAACAGTAGCTAGCGTTGAAGTGGGAATATCGGAGTAGAGGGAAGGCCAGCAGGGAAGTTCTTCAAGGGCCAGTTTTGGGAGAGATTTTATTCAGTGTTATTATCAGCAGCTTTGACATACAAAGCAGGAGCATGCTAATCATAGTGGCTGGTTACACAAAGCTGAGAGCCATCATCTGTACAAAGGAAGATCACAACACGAGATGGGAGCAGCTGTGGGACCTCCAGGGCTAGAGTAATAGAAATGGCACTAATGCAAGGGCTTGCCCTGATGGACTGCTAACAATTTCTACTGAAATCTGGGAGCTCATCAGCTAGAAAGGGGGTGGAGGGAGGTGTGCTGATTTAGGCATATTGGTTAATGATCACTGGTGTCCACAGGTGATGTAACAGTGAGAAGGTAATGAAGTATGAGGGGGCATTAGGAATGACAGGAAAAAAATAGTAAAGCCCTTCTGTAAGGGGCTAGTGATTCATCTGCTGGATGCAGCTCTGGTCACCCATATAGATGAAGGAAGAATTCAGACTGAAATGAGAACAAGAAAGGCTGGCAAGGGGAGCAGGATAGCTTTTCATGTGAGAGACGATTAAATGAATTTGGCTTGCATACCCAAATAGAGTTGGGGAATAGAGAGCGCATTATGAAGGAGTATAAGTGGTGTCTGTACATGCGGTAGGAGCATTCCTGGCTCTGGGGAGTGAAAGCAATGGAAACAAAAGGGCCATGGGCAAACAGGGGAGGAGATGGCTTCCAGCGTGCCACTATGAAATGGAAGTGTGCGTGGGTAGTGCTGTAAAGCCATAATGTTTTTAAGGATAGGTCTTCTAAATGTTTAAGGAGGATTATGTGATTCTCTGTACCGGGTAGGGGCAGGAGCTGATAGTTCACTTTCTTCTCACCCCAAGCATTACCTTTGCTTTGATGACATCCTATGGGGATCAGGCTCACGGTACCAAACAATGCATTTCTCTTTCCTCCTTCTCCTTCTGTGGTCGTTATCCATGCGCTCTCCTTAACAGAATGGCTGTCTTTCCTCTTGGCCTCTCTTGTGTCTCCAGACAAATCAAGCAGGGCTGGGTTCATTGGATGCTGAGGAATGCTTTTCCCCATCCTTAGGAGCTCACAGCAGGCACGCCGAGGGGATGCAGGAAGGAGGCTGCAGAGCCTCGCTGTAAACCACTGCAACCTGACACTAAGAACGGCCATACTGATTCAGGCCAAATGTCCTTCTAGTATCCTGCCTCTCTAAATTCAACAGCAGATGCCAAGGAGAGAGTGTAAGACTAGAACGAGTACTTTACCAAAACATTCTTGCAGCCTCAACTATTTTCAGCCGCAGGTATTCCTGAGCTTCAGCAGCAGCTTTGTAAACAGGAGGGGGACCTTCCAGGCACGTTGTAAATGAGTCCAGTTTCAGGCTTTTTGAAGATGGTTGGAGGTTGAAAGGAGCTTTTTATGGAAGACTGGCTCAGCCTGTCTTTGAAATTTTAGTTTAGTGCTTCCGGGATTTTGAACAGCTAACTCTTTAATAGATATCTTTTTATCACTTAAAACTAAATGCATACAAACATATTGTTTTCTGGCACTCACAATTCTGTTCTGACTACCAAGCTTGTGAAGAGGTGGCTATTAACATGGAAATACTCAAATTTATGGTTGATTTTCTGGGCATAATAGATACCTATCGAACTCTAAAGCATTACCTCAGGTAAAACTGCAAACTATGTAACAATTACTAAACGGCGAGTTCAAAGGAGTTCCTTTCCTTTTCTGTCACAGGCTATTAAGAGATCTCTGAAGTGTCAGAGATATAAGAACCTATTGAGGAGCTTGTCTAATTAATGGTATTATAGTGGGCAAAATAAATAGAGGAATGCATTTAAAGGGGGAGCGAAACTTCAGATAACATGAAAAATGCATATGCATCATTAATATTTTAAATTGCTGCATAGATGAAGATAAATGTGTTTGATACAACCTATCTCCAAATGGTTTAAATAGCAAATATATGTACATTAAAAGTCATTATATATTGATTTGGCCACTTTTACTTACAATACATAGTGCTTGCATGGAAACTGGGGTCCCTCAGGTTTATTTGGAGTGAATAAAGTATGATGGGATATGAGAGGGGTAAAAGAACCAAACATTTTGTTTTCTTGTGCCTGTGTTTATAGATGACAAAATTCCCGCTGCCCTGCAGCACCTGCTAGATTTGGCCCTATGCTGCCAAAAATGTCGTCATAAAACTGCCTGTGATTCCACAGTTTAACTTCAATGCCATGCACGTGACTTCAGGAGGGACTATTTTATTATCTCATGTACCCTGTCACTAAATCTCTAAAAGCCCAATCCAGACCCTGCTGAAGCTTATGGGAACCCTTCTGTAGAATTCAGTGACAGCTGGGTTCAGACCACAGTGCTATGGATTTCAGTTCATAAAATCTCAATTTTGGGGCTTGTTTTCGGACATGACTGAAACCAGGCATGGGTAGAGAATTTTTCATCTATGATCTTTAATTACCATTCATGACCAACATCACCACTGATGTTGCTCAGTCTGTCTCATCACATCTCTAAATCAGCCCATTGTGTGAGTGGCTCAGCCCATTCTTGGATGAAAGTCGTTACTGTCTGATGGCCATTCATTTTTATGTGAAAGGAGCTTTTGGTCTCTCTCCAGTTCCTAACAAGCTCACCCTAGCCCTATTGACTGTTGGCAGTACAAATATAGAGGCCAAGGACTTGCAAGCCAGAGAACACTGTGTTCATCAGATTCTGCAAACATCTTTGCAGGTGTCGAAGAAACTTATTTTGACCCTGAAACTATATATTGAATAATAAACTAAACAGAGTCTGTGAATTGAAACCAGCTTTCTAGTTAATTGTGCTTTTTAAAGAAGATAGGTGTGAAGGAGAAGCTCATCTTTCTTACTCTTCTTGAAAGAGAAAGAATGTGTAAAGTTAGACAGCTAAGTCCATACTTAGTCACCTTATTACTTGCCCAGATGTTTGGAAGGAGGCAGGCACGCACATTGCCTAGGATCTGTACATGCCAATAGAGTATTCCTAAATAACAGTCATGGGGTTTTTTTTTAATTTCTAGATGGTTTGGAGCTGAGCAACTGAGGCCAGTGTGTCCCCAGCTGATAATGGGAGATGATACATTTAAAAATCCCCCATTTTGAAGCTTGCTTCAACTGCTTGATTCCCATCCTAGGTTAGCAGATCACCTGGCTGCTGCAAAGTCCATCTTCCTTGCCAATGGATAGGGATTGCTTCTTTCAGCAGCTTTTAGCAGTTTCATGCTTCTCTGTGAAGCAGTGTTTGAGCTGTATGTGAACAGGAACTTTAAAAGGTAATAAATTGATTACCAGAGATGGAAGCACGACTCAAGGCTTCTGACTATTTATTTTGCTTTAATGCTGTTAGTTTAATATTTTCACTGCTTTACTTTGTGTTTTGACAGCTTATAGTCTGACCCACTTTCATATGAGTGCTTTTTTTTTGGTCTATTGATCTAAATGAACAGTTCTGAGAGCATCAGCATCGAGCAAATAATATTTCTGACAATTTGTCTCTTAATTTTGACATCCAAAAGTGTATAAATACTGTCTGAACGTTCCCCTGTGGTTGGGAATTTCTCTCATCTGTGTGCTTTCTCTGGTGTATCCAAGAGTGGAGTTTAAGGAGTTTCAGTCTTGTTTCTGTGGGAGCACATGTAAGATTTCTCTCCATCCATCCACCCATCAATTCTCACAGCATTTACAGAGACTTACTATCTTTGAGGCTTTTATATTATTTTCTCAGCATTTCTTCAAATTGGCCAACAGGCTAGAAGTTTATTGCTGGAGGTGATAAGCCAAGCTTGTGTGCAGGTGCATAGGCAGTATGAACTCCTAAGCCTAACTTTCTTTGGGAATATGACTAGAGAGTGACATAGATGAATTGTATCATTTTCATAATATTAATGACAGCCAAAGTCTGCTTTTTTGTATTTTCCTTTCCTCCCAAGAGTGTGTGCACTTTCACTGCCCTCTGCTATAATGCTGTGGGCTGAAGGCTCTAGGAGGTCAGCGTATAAATTCATACTTATCAACATGCGAAGTATTTTGCTGAGTGACCTTCCCAGTTTCCTGGAGATGTCATCTATTTACACTACTAGCAGTGCCAAGTGGAGTGGTTTCTAAAACTGAACAGCAGTCAATTTATTTTCAGGTACCACTCCATTTGGGATTGCAATTAGGATAACTAGAGCTGCTCTCCAGCACAGGAAACCGGGAAGGTCACGCTGCCAAATTGTTGGCATCTTGATGAAGGAGTGTAAACTACTGCTGCCGCTACCGCAGATCAAACGAGCCTAAGCAGAATGAAGTAATTATGAAATCCTCCCAAAAGATCATGAATATTCATGGCTCAATTACAAACATTTGAAGTTAATTTTCGTTTGAGGAAATAACCCTGGTATTCCACTTTCGGTACGTATGAATTGTAATACTCCTTGCAAGCAAAGGGCAAAGCGCTGTTGCTTGCTGCTCAGGCTCACGGGTGCCGCTGCACACGCAGCAGTGGGCTGCCTCCAGCTGTCTGTCCCCCCTCCAAATTGCCATGCTGTGTTCACCAGGGAGGTGGCCGAAATGGTCACCTAGCTGCTTGGGGTGCACATAATGCAAGAGTTGTGCCAGGCTGGTAGGCAGGTGCTTGTCTGTGCTGAAAGGGGAGTTGAGGTGGCCACTGCCCTGCCCTCTCTGCAGGGGCTGTCACTGATGGTGGCTCTTCTGCACGTGTGACCCCAGCCGATGACACTGACAGCAGCTGAGCTGCAGGGAGCTGAAGCCTTCTGAAAAACAACCCCTTTGCTTAGCCCCTTGAATGCAGAGTGGAGAGCCTCGCTTTAATCAGCCGTGCTCAAAACCAGCAGCCTGTCCCAAAGGGCCCAATCCTGCAGACTGCTGCCTGACCTTGTGAAGGCAGTGGGAGCTGGGGGCAGCAGCACTGCAAGCAAAGATGCTGAGCAACGGGAGTGGATCCCGCTCTTCATGCTGATGGAGGGGTGTTGGAAATGCCTTCACTGGGTGTCTCTTTGCTGTGCTTGCGCCAATATTAGCCACCAGAGGGGCTGGTCTGAAGGTGGTTCCCAGAACGTGTCCTCAGCAGATTGTAAGGGGATGTTTCCTCACGCTTCTTTCTTGCTATGCGTTTCCCCTGTCACTGCCTATCAGCACAGGCACTGGCCAGCCACTCTCCACCCCTTCCCTTCCCAGTGCTCCCGCCGCACTGCCAGGGCACAGGCAGCCCGGAGGAGAGGCAGGCAGACTCCTAAGCTGCTCCAGTTACTATTCTGCAGCAGATACGACTGTTGCCTTCTCCTATAAAGCAACCAAATGGCTTCATAGAGATAAGCTGAGCCAAACTTGTGGTTGCCGTAATGCTTCCAACTCAGGGAGCCAAACAAGGAGTGGTATGGCGGGAGGGAAGGCTTTTTCTTTCTCTTTGTAAGTGTACCTTAGTAGAAGTTAGCACAGAGCCTGGCTGTATGCAGAGTCCTTGAATTGTTTAAAATCTGGATCATTATTGCTTTTAACAGTGGGGACTTTTTTTCTCTTGTAAATCACAGTCTATTTAGTGCGCAGGTTTTTTTAACCAGTGGCTTTGCTAGTTCTGGAGAATCTGGCTTTAACTGCAATATATAGTTGCTGAGCCTAATTAGCTCCCTAGATTAATTGGGCTTCTGTTTTTCAGCTAGAATTTATTAGGAGCTGGCATCGTAATGAGACAGACCACTAGGATCCTTTTCCTTTTTCATTACCTTTGAGCTTTGTTTGTGTGTTTTTAATGGTTGCTTGCGAATGATGTTTGGCTCTGTGCTTCGAGTTGGAGTACAGAGGGGAGAGGGATCATTTTGTCCATTTTCAGTGCAGTCCTCTCTCTGAAACTGTCACTGGTGTCCAGCAGAGCTGCCCTCCCAACCACCTCCTCCCTCCCACCCCAACATTTGCTCTTACTGTGACTTTAAAGCACATCTGGATCTCTGAGTTCTCATATGAGTAACATGTTGACATGTCTGAATGTCTTCAGTTTGATACTGCCAAAGTGCGAAGTGCAGCTGAGCCAACCACGTAAAGTCTGGGGCAAAGACTGCAAGGAAATTTTTTCCCTCGGTTGAATTATTTAAATGAAGCCTGTGCTGCTTTAGCTCCACTGGTGGCACAAGACAGAAATGGGAAGATGGAGGGGCCATCTTTCTTTGGGCTTCCTCAGGGCTAGCACAGCAGTGTGCAGCTCAAACCTGGGTTGGCAATGTCAGAAACCATGCGCTCTTTAATACATAGGTAAAAGTGGAGCTGAGGTGTGGTAGCAACAGCTTTATTGTGAGATAGTTTTACTATGGATAAGCTTGAATTGGTAAAATCAGTCAGCAGGACCTCCAAAAAGGGAGACATTTAATGTCATTTTTGGATAACCTACTCCTTGGCTGTTTTGTAGACTTTAAATTTCATCAGCTTTGGGAGCAACTTTTATACAAAAATGACAGCTCTTGAGTGAGCCTCTTTTTTTGGTGAGAGGGACAGTCTATTTCAAGGAGTCAGAGTAGCTGGAGTTAGTGGGACTTTGTCCTTCTGCCATTAATCTTCTTTTTTGTCTTTGGTGAAAAGAAACAAAAGATACTATTTTGTTCATCTCCCATGTGCTCCTGTGTTGTCACAGGCACAAGGTTTGTTTCGCAATATGAAATTTGCATAGTTAGGCTCTTAAAAGGCAAGAATTATAGGGGGAACACCTACATTTTATGTACATTTTGTAATACTAGAATCCAAGTATAAGTCTCTGTTATCCCAAACTTGGCTGAAACAACAGCCTTTCTCCTGCTGTTGGCTGCTGCGGTGTCACATCCCTTCCAGATGTGATTGGGGTTTTCCCAGTACATGAGCCTGAGCACAGTATCCCTTCAGTGTAGTCCTTTCAGCCAGCTCCCTCATGCCCTGTGCAGTGAGCGCAGCTTTCTGGGTTGTTCTAGTGTACCTCATGCAAGACAACTACCTGCAGTGGCGGTGGAGATTTCCACTTTGCTTAATTTTCCCTTTAAGGCTATTCAGCTTCCACCTGGAACAAGCTCATTATTTCCCCAATGCCTCATTTCACCAGGTGAAGGATTCCCCAGGTTAAAGGTCCAACACATTACCCATCTTTCTTCAACTGTCTCGCTTCGTTCTGCTAACAAAGCCAGGCTTACATGGCTGAACCACCAAGGGCTTTATCACTCCACCTGGCCTCATTTTGCCTGTGCCTACACACATTGTTCCCATTTCCTCTCTTTCTCCATCAAAATTATTAACAGAAAGGAAAGACACAGCTAAGCAAACTATACTGGTTCATCATGAACTCAGCTGTTACACACCTGTAACATCCGCTATTGGGTTTGTGCCTTTTAAGCTATAAACTGTCCTCTGTAGAGATTATTTCCATGCAATAAGAGCCAAAACCAAATGGAGTATTTATGTGGCTCCCTTGTTATGCAAGCATTTATTACTATGAATAAAGCAGTGCATCAGCACAAGGGAACAGAGTTAAGACTTCATGATCAAAAATAACTGCCATAGTTACTGAGATTTTTCCTTTGACATACCTCTATAAATAATTATATTACAAGACACCTCAGGGCAGACATCATCTGATCCTGTAACAATAACACCTTGAGGGAGTTGACAACTTTCTCCTTTTGGCCAAGTGCCTAGGAAGACACTAAGGTATATGATTAATAGAGAGCACAAACACACACCCTTGCACATACTAAAGCTTAGTTATAATACTGTATTGTATCCCTTGTGGAGTGTTATTATTTCTTTTCCAGTTGGTGCTGCTGTTATTACTGAATAGCCAAAATCCTCATAGCAGTGGGGTGAGAGGAAAGGGAAGACAAAGAAAATATTTGTTGTTAGGGTGGGGAGAAAAAAACCAAAACAAAGCATATAATATAATTGGTTAAATAATTCCACAGAATCATTATTCCAAGACTTCAGCTGGATCTTCCTTTCCAGTATTCCCTCCTTTTGTGGAACAGTCCTATGTTTGCCTCTCCCATACAGGAATGAGATGCTGGGCAATGAAAACTCCTGTGAATTTCCTGACTATAATATCTATTCTTACTGCTTCATTTTCTACTCACAAATTCTATTTTGCAGCCCTAAACAAAAGCAGTTACCATTTGCCTCTTTTCTGTGTAGCTCACTCCAAACACATTGCTTGGGTGGATTCTAATAAAGCTAAAGGACCTGACAGAGGAAGATCCAGGAGGATCTGTCCCCCTCACCCTGGCATATGCCTCACCTGGGCAGCATGATGCAGTCAGCCACACCAAATTATGGCAGGGTTATGGGGTTCCTCTGCTGGGTATCAGTGAGCAGTTGAGGGGAGTGGGGAGAGGGGCCTTGGAGTCAGGCAGTGACAGTGGAGGACGTTAGTGGGAGCAAGAGGTGAGGAAAGAGGAGATGAGTACTGGGAGACTGTCCAGCAGTGATGCTGGAGACTGGCGAAGTCTGGTGTAGCTGGTTAGACCACAGCAGGATGAAACAGAGCTCTGCTGGGCTGCTTAGGTGAGAAGCTGGGGGTGAGAGCTGTGGTATGGGAATGAGAATAAGAGCATCCAGATTGTGAAATCAATCACTTATAGGGGCAGGAAAGGTCAAAATTAAGGTTTTTCTAGCAAACTTACTTTGGGCCCACATGTTGTCTTTGCAGGATTCCTCCTCCCCCGTTATCATCTATTTCAAGGCAGAAAAAGGACCTGCTTTAGAGATGAATCGGGACTGTAGCAAAAGTTGGAAGGCATATGGAAAATGGGACCAATGGCTGTGGGAGAGAAGGGAGGTATTCTGAAGGGAGCTGGTACCGCCTTCAGAACTGGCTCTGCCAATGTGTTCCTGAAATTTTTAGATGGGCTATTAATTGTATGTTCCTGGTTTTCTGGGTACCCAGACTGAGAACCAGCTGCCCCATTTTCTCTGCAAGAGAAGTCAAAGTTAGCTATACTTAGAATATAAAAGACTATATAATGCTCAGTACTCTGAAAGATCAGTGCTCCACACCAAACACCTATACTTAGTGAAGTCTTCAGCGCTGCAGGTATTATCAGACGATTATATACCTCACCTCAGAGGTATTCATCAGATATTGCATTGATGATCTCCACAGAAAAAAAAAAAAGAACCTTTGAAGAAATCAGTCATTCTGGATGCAGAGCTGAGTTTATATAGTCCTAACAGTAGGCACAAGCCCTCACATTAAAAGGCAAGGATTAAATGAAAGACTGAATAACTTCTTGTTCAGTGAGCACTGTTTATCCTGTGCAGTGATTGAGGCAGGGGTCTAGTGGAAAAATAGTATCCAGTCATGAAATTAAAGGCTTCGACTTAATGCACATAGGCAAGTGGGATTTACGTAATGTCCAAGGAAACGTATCATGATCTTGAGTACTTCATTCTTCAATGTAAGATTCTGTATTGTTTGAATCTGAGTATAATTAATCATTCATGAGGAAGGAAAATACAGATATGTATGAAGAGCATGAAGATGTACATTTTTCCTTCTTACTGAGCAAGTGAAAGGAGTAATTTACACTGATCCCAGTTTGCATGGTGAAGTCTCAGAAGAGAAGAAATAGAGAACACTGTGCTCGCTGCAGCGCTGTCATATCTATCTTTTGGGGAGGCTTAATACCTGCTAGGGTTCCTTATGGTAGCTATTGAGAGATTCAGAAAATAGTACTATAAGTCCTCCAGTAACTGTTGAACTGTGAGAGGGTGGAAATACGGAGGAGGTAAGGGAGCAGCATGGAGAAAAAAGGGCTCCCCTTCACATGGAGAGCTGCTACTCCATAAAACGAACTGGAGCTTTCTGCCTGGCAATCTGCACTGTTCTTCCTCTCTGCATCCTCTGTCCTGTACCCGCTGCCATACTTCCTAGAGACAGCTGAGTTTGGTTTCCTGCCCCCAGGGCTCCTGCCTCTGGGCTTTTCCAGAGATAGAGCTTAACATTCTTTATTTTGGGGTTTTACCTGTGGGGGATGTATTTAGTAGTATTTTGCTGTAGCCATGATGATCTAAAGAGTTAGGCAAGAAAAGGTTTACAAGTAAGGGTAATCTATTTTGTTAGACCAAGTGATGCAGTTAGGAAAATGAAGTAACTTTTAAGTACTGAAAAGGCTGGGGAATTACTTACTGATATACAGGCTTTAGAGTCTGGAGTGTGGTATCCTGACTCCACCTTTGTTGTTCTCTGTGTATTATATCCCCATATTCATGATGGGTTATGGTAAATTTCCTAAACTATAAAAACATTAGTGAATGGGATAGAAATACATTTAAAATGAAGACAGGTATAGAAAGTGGGGTCATCATGCTGCTCTGGCATATAATTTTACTGCTTTTGGAGCAGAATAGAAATGGACCATTAGCATTCCTGAAGATCTCCCATTTGCTATAAAGATAGTGGTGCTACAGAGAAATCTGAGACCTTCTGCAAGCCAGCCCCTGCTTAATGCAATGAGCAATATGCACCTAGGAGCAGCAGCCCTCCCGTGAGCTTCTTCAAAATTTCCTGTGTCTTAGTTTAGTTTGCACAGCCAGAAGATCAACAAAGGGCTTCCCCCTCAAAGCTTTTCCAGTGCAGAAGTGCAGACTTTCTCTTTGTAAAACTTCTGCTTTGACAGGAAGTTTTGCTTTTGCAAATACCAGCTCATGAATCACCTAATGAAACAATTCAGAGGCTTTCTTTTTTTTTTCAAGCAGAAATGCCATGTCAGCATTCAGAAGAACAAAGCATCTACTTTGTGTCTCACACTGTCTGTCAAGCAAATTTCAGTGAGACATCCAAAATATTTTATTGATTTTACTGAGGATAGGTTGAGTTAAAAATTGAGCCACACATTTTTGTGTTGTTATGTTCTCTTTGATTTTCTTTCTTTCCTTTAGTAGTAGGTGCTATTGTGAGAGATCAGTGAACTTTGAACAGGTGAACTTGTCTTATGACAATGTCCAGAATTGACAAAAATCCATGTTTAGCAAATTTCTTCCTCTTTATTTTATTTTTCAGTGTACAATAGTGACATGAGGCTAGTTATTTTGTCTAGGTGCAAAATGAAGTTGATAGTCAAGATGCAGACTGTGCTGAATGAGCAAACTCTGAAATTAGAAATCAGTGTTAGCTGGGCTTTTTTGCTGCTAGGTTTCAGGCTTTAATCCTAAACAAATCTGCCCTTTAGTTCCTATCTATCTGATCTATGTCAGAGGATCATTTGAATTATAGAATAGGTATTTCTTCTGTATCATCGTTCGTCTTGCAAGTGTGCATTTCAGTACAAGGCAGATGGCACAGATTATTTTATATTCATAATGCATATACCTCTAGGAGAGCCATGCCGCAGTGTGCTGATGCTGGCTGCATGGGTTATGTATTCTCAGGAGACCAACATGTTCAGAATGTATTCTTTTGCCCTTTCCCCTGTCGTCTCATGTTTTGCTATGATAGAAGCACTAGCAAATGAAAGGCTTGCTATTGATTTCTGTGCAGATGTTAAAAATTTCTGAATGGCAGTAACTGATGTACAAAATTTGACATCTTAATTATTCCTTGATGGAAAGGAGGGCCACTAACCTGAGATACAGCAGCCTATTAACTCTGGATCTGTGGATTCAAAGCAGCCTTAGGTCACAAGTGAAATGAGTGAGGCTGTCTCAGTATAGTCTTTATGGATGTTTGTTTGCTTCCCAAAGACACCAGACTGTCTTCAACATGTCTGGAGCAGATGGAAGCAGAAATCCTGAAACAAAAAATGTTTCACTTCCAGTACTGCTAGCCTAGCTGAAATCGCAAGTACTGGAAATCTCAGGAGAAGCACAATTTATGAGCTCTCCAGGCTTATTGCTAGATGCATCAAAATATGCATCCCAAATGCTGTTGTTTACTCAGTTAAAAAGAGAGGTTCAAGAATTTTGGTGTTTGTCTGTCAGTGCCATCCAGTAGGCATAGCTTCAGTTCCCAGCAGTTGCAGCTCTGTGCAGAGCTCCTGTGAGCTGGAAATGTTAAGTGGATGACCAAGGGCACACATGCACCATAGGTCATTAGCAGAGCCCCCAAAATCTGATCGTCAGCCACTGAAGGTGTTGGTGTCATTACAGCAGTGAAAGCAATTCCTTTAGCAATAGGGAAATACCAGGCTGTTGCTGTCTTTGCTTTCAGCCATATGTAACTATCATCCCCAACCTTTAGTGTAGGAGAGGATCTCTTCAAGAGGATGTTGTTTCCCAACTAACCATTCAGCTGACCTGCACACCTTGTAGCTAAAGCTCTCTTTAAATAAAATATATCATGTATTTCCAACTACAGGATTAGATGACCACCACAGAAGTGTTACATATGCATCATTATGCTGTTAAAATTCATATTCTTAGTCCAGTCACAGACAGCCCCACAATAAGGCATCAGCATTTCAAAAGCTATCCTGTGCTGAACAATAGAATAAATGACAAGAACAGAAAATTTGATTTCTGCCTTAGTGGAAGAAAAGATCTAATATGAAAGAACAATTGTGTGAAGTTTGAAGGCTTGATTGTTTTGTATTTCACCAGCATCATCCAAAATTAATTTCAGTGATTTAACTATTATTATTGAGTTACCCAGTGCCCTAGAAGGCAAGAAAAAACTCTGGATTCTCTAATCTAATTCACTATACTCTTGTCCTCCAGAGCCGGACCAGAGTTTGCTTGCACGCTGCGTGCTGGAAAAGGGCAGCAGCTTGATGTTTGCTGCGGCTCCTTACCAGTTAGTCTCCAACACTGGTCTGCATGTCTGTATTGGCAGTGGTAAGAGTGCAGAAGGGCTGAAGCCAGAAGAAGACAGAAAGGGGAACTGAGAAAGGGAAAGGAGTTTAGATTGTAGTCCAGGATCTTTCAGCATACTCAGCTGCAGACACAACATAGTGCAAACCTGAGGAAGGAAACTAATTAGGATTCCATTAAAAAGAGGAGAAAAACAATCTTGCTGAGACCCAAGTCACATCATGATGGTCAAAGTGAAACCTTGCTTGCTAATGTAGCCTTAATTCATTTTATTTTGCAGAGACAGCAAGCTTACCATGTTGCTTCGGGAGTCCTTGGGGAATATGAACTGCCGCACCACAATGATAGCTCACATTTCAGCCGCTGCGGGGAACTACGCTGAGACGCTGTCCACCATCCAGATTGCATCACGGGTCCTCAGGATGAAGAAAAAGAAAACTAAGGTAAGACAATGTATAACTCCCTTGTTGTAATAGTGGAGGAGGGAGGAGGAAGGTCCCTAAAGGATCCTTGATGGGGCAGAGCAGCATGTAACAAAATCAGTAATCAATTCCAAAGTGCGTGGGTTGTATGCACCCTGTCCTAGGCAAGTGGCTTAGAGCACATAGGAGAGACTTGCGGGGCATGGGTGGAGAGGGTGTAAATGCTTCAGCTTCAGATACAGAGGAGTGAGTTCAGACATATCTGCTATAGCAGGTTTGTAAGCTGGACTCATTTAATGATATAGCTGTCAGAGAGCATTTATTTTCAGTTATACTCTTAGTGCTAATGGAATAATAAGGAATGAAACTACTGTAGAGTTAAAGGAAATTGGGATTAATGAAGAATTAGATTCTCTATGCTTCTCAGAGAGAGGAGGAGCAAAATAAATGCAAAGCAGTGTGTCCATGACCAGCATTGATGCCCCATTTATTCCCACTGCTTCTAAATATGGGTGATAGGTTTTCCAATAAGTAAAGTGAGGATGCGCTGTGTCCACTTTCATATTTTAGAGTCCTGGTTCCTTCTGTACAGCTTATGGTGTGAATTGGGCACAACAAGTGAATTTTACATGTTGCATTTAAATTGACAGCCTGTGGATTGTCCAAAGCTTTTTTGTCAATGGATTGAAGAGAGACAAGTGAAGGAGTTCAGTGCACACCCGTCACAGCAGTGTGTCTCCAGAGACCTCTGTGTGCACATTATACAATTCCACACACTGGTAGCATGACCAAACGGGGATTGTCTTTATTTTCTGTGTCTTATTTGTGTAATGAGTTTTCGTGTTCCCCTTCACACACACACACACACACGCAAAATCAGGAAAGCCTTTGCCAAATATCTGATTTCTTTGGCCAGGCTCAATTAAGGGAGGGATCCTAATGTATTTGTTCAGTACTTTTTTTTGGAAGTCTCATGATTTTGAGTGGGACACGGGGTTGGGGCATTGGGTTGTCTATAGAACACCATCCTGTGTTTGCTGTAGGACTGTGGATAAGAAGCTTTAGAGTTCTGTGCCTTAGTTTAGAGATTTCCCAGTTTAGATGTGACTGTGACCTTTTTGCATATGCACTTTGTGAAAGGAGCTGTTTGCAATGCCAAAATGTTGTGCGCTCTCTCTCTCATACTGCAGTACACATCAAGTTCTTCTGGAGGAGAAAGCTCTTGTGAGGAGGGCAGGATGCGGAGGCCAACCCAGCTGAGGCCTTTCCATTCTAGAAACACTGTTGACCCAGACTTCCCTATTTTGCATTTATCAAGTGATCCTGATTATTCGTCCAGCAGTGAGCAGTCGTGTGACACAGTGATTTACGTTGGCCCCAATGGCACTGCCCTTTCCGATAAGGAACTGACAGATAATGAGGGTCCCCCTGACTTTGTTCCCATAGTTCCTGCTCTGCAAAAGACAAAAAACGAGGGCAGGTTGGAGGAAGTTAGTGAATCAGGGGCCAGCACATCTGAAAGAGACTGCCTGAAGTGCAACACCTTTGCAGAGCTCCAGGAGAGGCTGGATTGCATAGACGGCAGTGAAGAGACCGACAAATTTCCCTTTGAAGAGATGCCTGTTCAATTTAGTTCAGACCAGATGTCTAAGTGCTCTGTCTCAAGCCAGCTGGCAGAGCTTAGCCACTTACCAGAGTCAGATAAGGAAGATACGATGCCAGAATGTCAACATCCTGATAGAGAAGCTAAGGAAAATATAAATGCAACACCCAGCAAAACTAAGAGAAATCACTCCCCTGTTCCTTCTGGAGCTCTTACTAATGTTTCAACTCCTTCTTCTCCCAGGAGCGTAACAGGCAGCTCTAGTAAAGAGCTTAGCTCTTGTCAGTTAGCACACAGCACCAGCTTGCAGAGCAGCAGAGAAGGTCTCAACACCTGTGGATTTGTGGAAGGCAAACCTCGGCCAATGGGTTCACCCCGGCTTGGCATTGCGAGCCTCTCGAAGACATCTGAGTACAAGCCACCAACTTCTCCTTCCCAGAGGTGCAAGGTCTATACGCAGAAAGGAGTCCTGCCCAGCTCCACTCCCCCACCAGCTCCCCTGAGTAAGGATACTGGGATGACATCTAGTGAATCTTTATTGCAGCCAGAAATCCGGACCCCACCTGTAGGCATGAGCCCTCAGATCATGAAGAAGTCGGTGTCCTCCAGCAACGGGGATTTTGAAGAGACCGTTCTCGATGATGATCGGCAGCAAAGCATTTCTCCAGAATCCAAGAAGGAGATTCTGAGCACCACCATGGTGACTGTGCAGCAGCCGTTAGAGCTGAATGGAGAGGATGAGCTGGTGTTCACCCTTGTAGAAGAGCTCACCATTAGTGGGGTCCTTGACAATGGGCGCCCAACCAGTATCATCAGTTTTAACAGTGACTGCTCTGTGCAGGCTTTGGCCTCTGGGTCTAGGCCAGTCAGTATTATCAGCAGCATATCTGAAGATCTTGAATGTTACTCCAGTGCAGCTCCCGTGTCTGAAGTCAGCATCACACAGTTCCTTCCACTTCCAAAGTTGGGCCTGGATGACAAATCCCAGGATGATGGCAGCAGGCGCTCATCCATCAGCTCATGGTTGAGTGAAATGAGCACAGGGAGTGATGGTGAACAGTCGTGCCACAGCTTCATAGCCCAGGCGTGCTATGGGCATGGGGAAGCAATGGCAGAACCCCCTGTCTCCGAGTTTGCGAGCTCCATACAAAGTGCCAGCATGATTTGTGTAAGTGACAAACAGAAGCCTGTGACTGACAACATGCTTATACTGTCGGAAATGGGGGAAGAAGCTTTCGGCAAAGTGTCACCCATCAAAGGCTGTAAAATATCAGCTCTAGGGAAAACTACTGTCACAATCAAAAACACCGCAAGCCTCAGCAGCTGTGAAGGCTACATCCCAATGAAGACAAACATTACCGTGTATCCATGTATTGCTGTTAATCCCTTCAAAGCACAAGACACTGATGATGCTGTACTGGCAGTAACTGCAGACCCAAAGGTTGCTCATCCCCATGACGGGAAAGAATCCAGTGCTAAGAAGGATATCAAATTTGAAGACCCTTGGCTGAAGAGAGAAGAAGATGTAAAAAAGGACAACTCTGGGAGCAGTGATGGGCCAAGGCCTGACACGGCTACAGTTTCAGCCAAGCCTGAGCACAGCACAAAGCAGTCCTCAGTGGACAGGTTTAGCAGCAGCAGTGGGGACGCCTCTATCTCCCCAGGATCTGACAGTCCAAAGAGGATTGTGGATGGGTGCGAGGTGGCAGCATCTGGCTCTGCAACCCAAAGCCCTGTTCATTCCAGCGATGGTTTGAAGAATGGCAGCCTCCCTCGAGGGGTCCCGAAGGCAAGCAAGCTGGAGGAGCCTGACAGTCACCTCCATCCTACTGCCACTGACACCAGTGGAGTCAGCTCTCCTGCCCTCCCCCAGTTTTCTAAGGCTAGCCTTGACAAGAAAATGGCCTCTCCCAAACACTGTGTCCTCACTCGTCCCAAAGGGACCCCTCCTCTGCCACCGGTGAGAAAGTCAAGCCTGGATCAGAAGAACAGAGCCAGCCCCCAGCACAGCGCAGCCAGCAGCACCACGAGCAGTCCCTCCAGCCAGCCTGGGTCCTTCCTGGCCAGCTTCCCTGAGGAGCTGAATGCCAAACAGAAGGGCATTGACAGCAGTGGCAACAACAGCAGCAGCAAGCTCTTCAGTGCCAAACTGGAGCAGCTCGCCAGCAGGACCAACTCCCTCGGGAGATCCACAGGAAGCCACTATGAGTGTTTGTCACTGGAAAGAGCAGAAAGCCTGTCCTCTGTGAGCTCCAAAATGAGCCCTGGCAAAGACACCACCATGCCTAGGGCTGGAAGGAGCCTCAGCCGCAGTGTCATGTCCTCACCCACCAACTCTGGCCTCTCTCAGTCCGCAGGTGCCTCCCCGAAAGCCAGCCAGTCGAAGATCTCTGCAGTCAGCAAGCTCCTGCTGGCAAGTCCTAAAGCCCGCAGCCTGTCTGCCTCTGCCACCAAAACGCTCAGCTTCTCGACCAAGTCTCTGCCTCAGTCCGTTGGGCAGAGCTCCAGTTTGCCTCCGAGTGGGAAGAATATGTCCTGGTCAACACAGTCCCTCAGCAGAAACCGGGGCTCCAGCCTTGCTTCCAAATTGCCCCTTCGGGCCGTCAATGGGCGGATTTCAGAGCTGCTCCAAGGGAGCGCCAGTGCCAGAGGCTTACAGCCACGGGGAAGCTCAGAGGCAGACGAGCACGGGGGCCTTCCCGGAGATGAGAAGCCAGCTGTTCACATGCTGCCTTCACCTTACAGCAAGATCACCCCTCCTCGGAAACCTCACCGCTGCAGCAGTGGTCACGGGAGCGACAACAGCAGTGTCCTGAGCGGGGAGCTGCCCCCCGCCATGGGGAAAACAGCCCTCTTCTACCACAGTGGGGGCAGCAGCGGCTATGAGAGCATGATGAGGGACAGTGAGGCGACGGGGAGCGCCTCTTCAGCACAAGACTCCATGAGCGAGAACAGCAGCTCTGTGAGCGGCAGGTGCCGAAGTCTCAAAAATCCAAAGAAACGATCAAATGCAGGTAAGCTTGCGGTGGTGTGAAAGACCAAAGCAGATAACTGGTATGTGGTGGGGAGGCCAGCCCTAGAGGCAAGCTAATTCAGTACCAGCTATATCACTTAGCAGAGAGGCGAGGCCGGGGTAAGTGTCCTGGGCTCCAAGTTTCTTCATTTCTCAACATGCACAAATCCTGTGTGGTTGCATTGCCTTTGCAGTGGAGTCTCCTCCTCATACATTTCACTTAGGCTTACTTCACATGAACAGAAGAATATTTATCCCTAAAACTGGTTATTATTGCCAATGGCATCCACATTCAAGTATTTATTTATACAAATATTCTTCTGATTGAATTCCAGAAAGATGCCTTTGTGAGGCGGTGAAATGTAACTTACTTGCATTTTGGGCACAGACTCCCCTCTTGGTATGCACGTGTTTCATCAGCACAATACCAGAATCTTGCTGAATATCAGTGTCTGTTTTCACCCCACTTTTGCTCCATGTCTGCTCTGGATGCCCAACAATGCAAGATAGCCCACAGATGAAACCACCACTGAGTTCCTTCTTCCCACCTAGAAGATGGAAGTTGTGCCCATGCCCTTTGAAAGATGTTATCCTGCTTCTGAGACTCTTGCTTTTTAACTCTTGAGTTATGAGTCCTTCTTTTTGCAGTAATCTCTTGATAACAAATAATAAATTATATTAATAATAATATATGCAAACTACTGCACTGAAGTACTTGCAAATCTGAAACCTCTTTAGTGATCATAGAAAGGATCAGAAAGACTTCATCTTTGTTAAGGTATAATCCCCAGCAGCTTTCACACTGCATCAGGACTTTTTAATGAGACGGCAAGAGCCTCCTGGGTCATACCAAGAGTCTGTGCAGTTGCAACTGGTACATCTTATGACCAGAGCGAGTTTCAGAAAATTGGAGGACAGGGATGAGCAGCATCCATCAGCTGGTCACCTCACCTTTTCCCTGGGGACTGTTTTCCTAACCTGAAGTGTGAGTCCTGCCTAACCTACTTTTGAAAAAAATGCACATGGGCATTGGAACCGGTGCACAGGTATGTGAAATATCAGTGGCTGCTTATCCCATGGTAGCGCTGGCTGTCCAAAATGTGTTATTCTCATCAAGTTCCTAATTCACCAGCTTTCCCACTTGCTGGGACACTCACCTCTGAGATTCATTTGCAGTGAACTGGCTGAGAAATGCATAACTCTCGCTTTCTTTATGCCCTTGACTGTGGTAGCAGGAAGAACATGTGCAGAACAGATGTGAATACAATAGATACCACTATTAAAACCACATCCATAAGTGCCCGGTGATTGTACCTGTTCAGAGGATGCATCTGAAAGTGATCACTCTACACAGTGCAAGCACAGACCAAGTGATGAAATAATCTTTCTGAAGTTAACTTTGCATCCGATGAGAAAACCTCATTTCTATCCCTTCAATTTATGTGGCGATAAATCGATTTTCCTCTTTCTGAGGAGCTCTTCCTTTAACAGCTCCTTTCAGATATAAACTCTTTAAGGGTAACTTGCAAGGAAAAGAAAGATGATTTGCATGTTGTGTATGTTGTGGAAAAGGAAAACAAAGCTGTCTGCAGAGATTGTGTTTCTGGGTGTACACTGTCAACTAGATTGTATCTTAGGGAGAAGCTGCCCATATGATATGGACTTTTTCCACTGCACATTTAGATGAAAAAAAATATCCAGTATGTGAAAACAGGCAGCTGTGCAGATGAGGGAACAGAGAAAAAATTGCAATGTAGTTTTGTCCTTATTAGACACTACAGAACCCCTCCCCATTCCCTAAGGGAGGTACTTAAAAATACACTCAGAGAAGAGCTTCAGGTAGAGCCTGCTGATTCTTTAGACTCCAGAGTTCATCCCAAATTTAAATCAATAGGAGACCAGGATCTGTTTACTCTGATGCTTAAAAAACTAGTTGTTTCATTTCACTTCTGTCTGCTTAGATAGATCATTGGAGGCTGGACAAGGCTGGAGATATGAGCGAGGAAAACATTGTCTTTGTGTTGTAATTACAGAAGAGCTTCAGATTGGTGTGTTGGACTTTATATCAGGGTTATATTTTGGCTTACAACTTTGGCTTTTGATAACCCCTGTGTAGGACTGAACACTGTGACTGTCGCTTTGAAAAGGGAGTTAAGAAGAGAGGACTGGTTTGAGACTCAGGTTTCAAGTTGATCTTGTAGCAGGCTGGAAGACACCCCTGGATAGAAGAGGCTTTTCCATGGTCTAGCCAGCCTTGCCCCACCTGGCAAAGCAGCGATGCTGGTTGGTCATGCTGTGCAGATATTCAAAGGCAGTGAGTGAGAGGGCAAGCAGGAACCTTTCCTTAGCAGGAAACATGGAGAATCTAAGCTTTGCTTCTTTTTTACTGCTGTGTAACATCTGACCCGTATTTTTCACCAAGTACATCTTTTTTGCCAGCTGATGGATTAATATCTTTATTCTAATTTCTTGTGTGGTTTAGTTCTTCTCTCTCTGGTCAGCAACACGGCAGGTACCTACCCTCTTGCGGACCTGCATCTCTGGGGTGGATGGTTTTCAGTGGAGGGCCCGTGTCCCTGGAAGTTGCCTGCCCCAGTGGGCTCAGTGTAGCCTGGCACGTTGACCTCCCTCAAAGTACTTTGCAAAGCTTCTCTCTTAATTCAGCCTGTCATCTGACATGGAGAGGTTCTAAGTGTGTTGCTTCTGATACTTTTCAGAGAGGTTCTCTATATCTGCAAGTAATTCCTGTATTCTTTTGAATGAGTTGTGTTTGTATATGTGTATAAGTACAACCAAGGATTTTATGAAAATTAAAAAAAATAAACCTTTAGTACCTTCCATATCTCTAGCAGCAAACCACTCCCCAGAAATTAATAAGGCTTCACTTTCTTATAACCCAGCTCCTGTTTGCATTTGGTCCCGCAGCAGTGAAATCATAATTCTGTTTTGATGTGTTTGATAATAGTATAATTTTTCACATGTCAGCAGATTTATGATGGCATAAACCCAGGATTATGACTTCAATGCAGGAGAACATGAAGGAGGAGCTGAGATATAAGGGAGAATAGAGCTGTTCACAAATATATTTTTATTGCATAATAAACAAAAAGAATGCAAAGGTTTGCAATCTTTCATCCTCTGTAGTATCTCCTTTCTATAGGTCTGTCCTAGTGTGAATGTTCTCTCTTAAGGAACACTTTTTAATGAAAAAGATAACAGACAAAGGTTCTGAGCTCTTAAAAGACAGATATTCTTTTAATACATAATGTCAAGAGCATTGGACCTTTCCTGATTTGCAGTCACAGATCCACTGTGCTGTAATGGATATGGCACTATAGATATGCTCATTTCAGGTCAGGCAACCTTGTCCACTTTATTTATGATTATTATTAACAGAAATGCTAGCTGTCAGACACGATCAACATGAATCAGCCCAAGGCCCCTGTAAGAGGAGCTATAAAGAGTCTTTAAGAGAATCACCAGCAGCCCTGTCAGATCTCACAATTACTTCTGAAGTTCTGACACATTGGAGAGACATCATTTTTTTCTTGAGATTAAGATCTTGTCTTTCAATGCTCTTAAGTGCATTATTTGTATGTGTACGTGCTTCTGCCCTGGATGTCATACATGAAGCATCAGACCTACATTGACAGCTTTTGAAAGATAAAGCTAGTTTATATCCTTTGGTGTTAGCCTTTGGTTAAATTTCAGGCTCTGCCTGGGTACCTGCACATTTCAAAGACAGCCCAGTATTGTGTGTACAAAATTGAAATAAAATAATAAAAAAAAAATTACCTCTTGTATTCTGGTACCTATTGAAAAATCATGTGTTTACATCATGAAGCATGTAAGCCTTTCCCTTGAAGCTAACCTATCCATTTAATAACTATTCCCATCTTTCTAGCATTTAACATTGGTCCTATAACATCATGTCAGTATATATTGCCCCAAAGTGACTGCTTATGGCAGAAACAGAGCTATTTAGCCCTGATCTATGGCTGTACATTTCAAAGCTTTGTACAGCTGCTCTTTAATCCACCCTGTGGTCTAAGTATTATTCCAGACCCCATTTTACAGAGGGAAAAATGAACTTTACTGACTTGCCCGATGCCTACAGCTGAGAGCTAGATTCAGGGTTAAATTGCAGGCACCCTTGACTCCTAACCTCAACCTCAACTGTCTTGGCCATGCATCCTTGCCTGCCCTTGCTGAGCAGTGGAGAGGAGGGTTCCATTTGTTATTTTCTTTTTGTGGCAGGCCCTTCCACAAGGACAGGCCCTTCCCTGTCCACCCACAGGCATCTGTGCAACTGTGTTTTCTCTGATTTCTTTGCTCACTCTGTTAGCCTTTCCCCTGTAGGATACAGTTGGCATATCAGCCATATTTCTGGCCAAAACCAGGACACTCTAGTCTCCTCTCTCTTGGGCAGGCAGTGCTCACCTGACCAGGGCACTGAGGTGTTAGAACATAGTCTGTACGGCCATCAGTAGCACCAATTATATATTCTTTTCTAATTTCTCAGAAATTCCCAGTGCAATGGCCTGTTACTGCTCCATGGAAAGGCAATGATAAGAGTGCTTTATAATACCTACATGATCAGGAAATGCATTCCGGCTGAACTCCGTTTTATCAAAGCCATATTTGTATCCTGGGAATACAACAGGTATGAGAGGGAGGCAGGCAGGGTGGCAGATTAGGACTTGCAAGATCTATGCTGTATTCTCTGGTGTGCTGGTTCACTGTATCACCTTAGGCAACTCATGTAATTTCTGTGTTCCCTGGTTATCAGCTCATAAAACTAGATAATGGTGGTGTGAAAGAAGTAACAGCAGGGTCCTTAGATCAGAAGTGTTACCAACCTGCTTTCTGCTCTTCTGCTTTGTTTGTTAGCATCTTTTTCCTGTTTTTTGGGGGGGGGAATTACTCTAAAATAATTCTTAGTGCAAAATACGACTGGATGATTTCAGACATGCAGCTTTGGTGCTAGGTCCAGGTCCTGCCTGCTGAGACCTAACAGCAAAGCAAGAGCCCAGGCTCTACTGAGGTTTACTCACTACTGCCAGGCCCTGTTTGCATTCCCATGTGATGTGCATGAATGCCTTTTTTCTGCCTTTTACCCCCCCTCTCCGACAGATGTTATTTACCCCTTCCTGCCCCTTACAATATTTCAGAGCTGCCAGACCTATAAGGAGACCTTCCCTAGGGACAGCAGAACAGGAGGGGCTCTGAGAAGAGGCTTTCCATGGAGACCACAGAGACCTTCTTGAGCCTGTTTTCTTTCCTGTTCCCTGTGGGAATAGGGTTGGGTGCCTAAGAGAGTCCCCATCCCATATGACATCTAGTTAGACCTAAAGGCTGCAGTCTTACCACTGCTTGCAATGCTCTGCCGAGACGGGATGGACCTCTGCCAAAGAGCGTGTCTCCTTTGGTTTCTCTAGTTGAGGTGTTTTGCAGCTGAGCCTGAGTCTGAGCCTGGAGCTTTACTGGTGCTGGGGCTGGTGCCCGCAGGGTGAAACACTCAGGGCAGCACTCTGTGGCCCAAGGCAGGCTTGGGGGAGCAGCAGGGGTGCAGCGGCCAGTGTAAGGCACCGGTGGGGACTGCTGCCTGCCGGCTGGCATGCACAAACGCACTCACAGGGGCAGAGACCCAGGACTTGGGCGTGGGAGGCAGATGTGACCCCTGTGGGAAGGAAGATGACTGCTGAAGAAGTGAGGCTTAGGGGAGAAAGTCCTTGCATGTAAAGTGCTCTCAAGTTGGGTCAGTCTGGGCCAGTTTAGCCTTCCTGAATGTTGAGTATCAGTGAGCATCAGACAACAAAAATCTAAGGGATGCTATTGATAGTAAGGCCGAGTCTGGACAAGACTGGGGAGAAATCAAGGTTTCCAAATGCTGAGTTTCTGAAGTTTAGACCCATGCCCAGTTGTATATCTCAGCATTTGCAGAACGCTGCTCTTGTCAGTGCAGGATAGAATTGGGGGGTGTGTGTGTGTGTGT
>NW_009260596.1:519951-555634 GCF_000687185.1 Egretta garzetta | reverse complement strand
GCTGCAGCATTTTATGGCTTTTGCAGTAAAGTTTCACGACTCCTTGCGGCTCTTTCTCAGTACTAAGTTTCACCACCAAAGCAGAGCAAATTGCTACATGATTTTAAACACTTTAATAAAAAGATAGACTGTTAAGACATGACAATAATTATCTACAATTAGAGTCCCTTTTTCTCTTTTACTTGTGTGCTCTGGGTTTTGCTGGTGGGATGGTTTTAAAGATGGAGATTTAGAGGTTCCTGGAAAGCCTTGAAAACTTCATATTCAAACAAATTCACTCTCTGGAAGCACTGAGCCCTGCCTGTGAAAGCAGCAGAAAAAGCCAGAGGCTGAATCTGCAGGCTATAAATTATGAAAGTCCATCTCCAACCAATATTGCAAAGCATCATGTTTTGAAACATGGCCAAAATGATAATGATGAAACAAAACACCGACAGAGTCTGAGCTTTTCTTGTTGAATCCAAGTGAAAAGGAATTTGGTTCATGTTTAGACTGCCTAAGGCACAGTGTGGGGACCTGAAAATTGCCCTTTGTATCATAAAACCTTAGGGCATCTCCAGCGTTTCTACTTTAACTTGCTTACAAGTGACGGTAGCTAATTGATATCCTGCATTATACCCTTACCATGACAAAGGATGTTTATAATTATACAGCAAAAAGCTGTTTGCATGCAGGTGACCACTTTACGCATGTGACTGCTGGCTGGACAGCCCTGGGGGGAGCAGAGGGAGGAGAAGTGCGGGTTTCAGCTCCAATTTTTTTTTGTTCATTAAAACAACAGCATTGATTTTCCCAGGTCAAAGCTAGGCCATTTCATGCAGCAAATCTGTGTTGAAAGGGATCAGAGTAATCATTTTTTACACGCTTGACTACTGCATGCCAGCACTGAGCTTTCAGCCACATGAACATAGGAATGATTTAATAGAGGAAATGGCAGCAGGCTATTGTGCACGGTGAAGGCTCCATGTAACATGCATGACTGAGTCGCACACCATTAGGCTGGATGTAAATAAAACCTGCTCCTGACATTGCCACAGAATTAGCTCACCGGAATGCCTCCACCACTGTCCTGTCGGGAGCTAATGCTCTGGCTGCAGAGCCCCTTCCCCCTCCAGCCTCTGCCTTTGCTGCCCAGGCGACTGGTGCAGCTATTTAATGCAGTACAGTGGTAACAATAACCAGCTCCTTAAATAATGCCGCAATGCCTGCAAATACCTGTTAAACCAAAATCCAGCCCAAAGTGAGGTAATTTAGAAGAGACTCTGCTCATTTTTTGCCAGGGATCATGAGGCGCTGAAAACTCACCCCCCCCCGTGACGTGCATCTTCCCTGGAGCATCTCCTACATTACTTGTCGACCTGCCATGCTGTAGGAGAGCTGCTTCCTGATCTGGTTTCAGGAGGGCTCATTCACCAGCTCTAAACTACCCTGAGAAAGCTCCTTTTAAAGCAAGACAGTAATTCAGGAAGCAAGGTTAAGAAATGAACTGTGTGGGTAGAAAAAAATTAGGAGTAGGCTGTACCTCAGCATGTTCCTTATACCAGTAAAGAAGCAACATACCTAGTATAGGTATGGATGGAAGATTATAAACAACGGTTGTTTTATTCCTATGTACAGCAAGCAGTGATTTCTAGCCTCAAGTGTCCTTGTACTTCTTATTGATTCACCACAGCAGGATTGCATATAAGTCAGCACAGAATACAGCTTGAATTATTTTACAGTGAGGTGGACATAGAAGATTTTCTTCTGAATGATGGATCCTGTCAGTGTTTCTTATTCCAGGTGTTCAGGTGCAACATGGTCCTTCCTATGTAACCTGAGTTGCCAGGATACGTGAATGCTGTTTAGATTTTCTGGCAATAAATGCCTGAATTCTTTGGTGTCTGGAGGACTGACCTCAAGATGGGCACCCTAAATACTTGTGGTGAAGTCTCCACACCATCAGAGGGTCTTGCACTTGAAAGCATTGGCAATGTCTTCAGTAATCAGGAGGTGAAATGTGCAAACTGTATGAAAATCTGAGGAGTGAGTAGCTATGTGCTCTGTGCTGCGGAAAGTGCACTATAGAATACACTAGGAGAAAGGAGGTCAAAGGAGTTGGTTCAGTCATGGACAATTGCCCATGAGGGCAGATCCCATTAGGAAATGGGAAAGAGAGGTGAAGTCAGCATTGTGTTTTCAACTCAAACAAAGCAGGAACCCCAGTGTCAGACAGTGAGGAGCAGCAGGGGGAACAGGACAGATAATCTTTGCTAGTAAGCAGCTTGATGCTACATTTGAGGTTGATGCTATTGCTAGTGGAAGCATGATATTTCTTGGAAATAAAGCCACAGAAGGAATGCTGGGAGCTTAGGGGTACTGCTCTATTTAGCCAGGATTGCTTTTTGTAACTGTCTTGAGTTTGAATGGACTATCCAGTGAGAAAAAACAAAATGCAGAACAACAGGTTCTGTACAGAAAGGCAATTTTAGCCTCCTGTAACATAAAGTGCAATGGAAATAGCTTTGGCTCCATATCCTGCCTTTGAGCACACCCTATAAACTTCCAAAATTATGATATCTCAAGTTACAGTTTCATTTTCTGTTAGAAACACCTTGAAATTTCTAGGACAGCAGTTGTGTTGCATCCCATTCAGGTGTATCCTGCTTTGAAAAGACATGCATCATGCTGCTTTTCACGAAGATTTTGCATTTATACTTTTTGCCTTTGCTTTTTTCACAGAAAAGATGCAGTCTAAGGGGAACGCTCCAAAATATACACCACTTAAGCAAAACTAGACTTCTTAGGGTTTCTGTCCTGGTCAACACATACTTTTATGAGCACACATCGTTATGCAGTTGGGCAATTTTGCTGAGGTCAATGAATCTTCTTATCCTTAAAGTTACCCTTACATACCTAGCTAGCTTGGTCTGTGCCTTTAATACCTTAAGGCTTCTCTGGGCTTATCTTTGCTGAAATATGCTGTAGCTTCAGTGCCACTCTTCAGTCAGATCTGTTTTCACACTGCACACCTTCACTGCTGTGTTACTCCCTTTATCTTAATTTTAATCTGTCCAAACCTTAACCTATAGCTCAAGGTAGAGCAACAGATCTGTTGTGAAAGCAAATCCTGTATTCTGTGCATTTTCAGGGTTATTTCATAGTCTGGTTATTCACTCAGACTGGGCTCAAGAGGGGTTATTCTGAGTGTGGATAAATTCAAACTGAGTGAAAAACATATCCTCCAAGACATTTAGCAAACGGTATGTTGCTTTACATGCCATATGGTCATAAATGAAAGTGTCGCTATTCTGTCCTGGGTTCAGCTTACAAGATTTCTTTCAGATCAATTTTTGGTATAAATTTCTTTTTTCAATGGAAGAATGGATCCTGTTTACATGGCAGGAGGGTCAGCAGGTTTGCTGAGGTGCTGGGCAGGATGCACGCTCCCCCAGTCGCAGCCGATGGGGCAGAGACAGGAGGGGCCTGGCTTTTTGCCCGGGCGGGTGGGCGAGGGCCGGGGGCCCCCTGCCGAGAGCTGCTCCCGCTGAGCTCCTGGGCTGCCTGCTGCCTTCGGAAGATGTGAGGGGGGAAGTAGAGGAGCGGTGCACTGTAATTCCTACAAAGCATTTTATTTATTACTATGGTCAAAATTTATGAGATCCTAATCCCATCAAGCGCTACTGATAAATTTGGGACTTCAAATAGGTATTTGCTATGTAAATGGAAAACTGTATTCATTTTAAAAATTTAATTGTTTTGTCTCAATGTTGATATGGGTGAGCAAGCTGTCAGCTGCTTTGTGACACTCACCCTGAAGCTCTGCTTTGGCTGTATCTCCGTACTGATCCCAATTTAGGTGAAATCAGAAAAAAACTGAGGCTAAATGGAGAGGTCAGTGGCAGGAATCTTCTGTCAAAAGACACCCATTATTTTCTGTACCTGGACTGATAAACAGCCTATTAATCAGTGCAGGTTTAGAATAAACTAGATTCGGTTTTGCCTCACCGTAAAGATGCAGGAGATCATTTGTTTCATTTCTCCACAGAGCGCTCTAAACCTCAGATGTATCATCCTGAGTCAGCGTTCAACGCTCAGATAAAAAGACATCCCTTTTTCTCTTTCTTCTCTGCCTCGCATGCAGACGTGCCCTCTGCGATGGGGCAGGGAGACCTGCATGGGCAGCCCCTGAGTTCCAGAGGAGCCCCTGGGCAGACAGCGGCAAGTCTGCCCACCTCAGGCGGCTCTGCCCTCCCGCATTGCCCCGGTACACCGAGAGCCGGCAGCCTCCCTTTGTTGAGATAACCCACCGGCTATCCAGGCGTGAGCTCTGGCTAGAAAAGCATAATGAGCTCATGTTAGCATGTCTCCTGCTGCTACTGCAGGCTCCGCTGCCTCTCCACCAAGGGGTAAGCGCTGTTAGCAGGAGCCTCCAGTTGGAGCCCTCCTTCTAGACCACAGGCTTCTGTTTCTCGTTGAGCCAAATGGATATGAATGGGAACTTAATGCAAAACCATTTGCTATCAACTCTGTAATTCATACGGTGGTAACATCTGTTTTGCTTTGCTCCAAAAAAGAGCCCGGCGCTACTCTCGTGGCAAGGTGAATCTGAGCCATCCATCTGCATTCCCAGAGTGTCTCAGACCTTGACTTTGGTTTTGGTTGGAGATGCAGTTTTTCCAGTGGGGATGGTTACACAAGAGTTATACAAGAAGGTGTTGTTAACAGCCACAGTGGGGAAAAAAGAAAGAGGGAAGAAAAAAGGAAGAAAATCAAACATCACAGAAAAGACACTACCTTAGTCATTGTTCAGCCATGCATGGGAGAGCTGGACAGAAGGAATTTCCAGTCTGCTCAGCTGCTTCGTTGAAGTGCTAGAGCTAGTCCATAGGCATGGCATGAAAGGAGATGTGACTGTCAATGCAGGGCACAAATGAGAAAGAATTAGCAGCACATGGCTGCATTGCATGGGAGGTCAGATCTGATGCTTCTAAGTGTTGCTGGCTCTAAAAGTTGATGAGCAGCAGAGGTAGGAAGGAGATTGCTTTTACACTCAGACAAAATTTGAAAGACTGCTCCTGTGAGGCACCATGGCCAAAAGCCTAAAAAGTGTTTTAGAAGTATTAAATGCCTAAATCCTCTTGGTCTTGAGTGACACTAGGGATGTACTCAATGCCCTTCACATCTAGGCAAGTAGAAGGCTCGTTTCCCAGTAGGGGCTGAGCCCGTTGCAGGATGTCTCCCTGCATATAACCAAATTTAATAGTCCACCACCCTGTCTCACTTCCCCTCAGGTTCTGTTCTCACCATTTTCTTGCCTTTCTCTAGTATCGCTGACAAGAGTCACTCTTAGCATGGCAGTTTGTTAGGGTCTTCCCAAACTGTGTCTCTCTCATTGTCACCTTTTAGCTATGGTAATGGGTCAGGTCTTGCTTTTCCTTTCTTCAAGATCTGATCTTCTCTTGATCAGGAATTTTAATATAGAGCTTAACTGAAATGCATTTTAGGCAAGTGAATGCTGATAATAACTTCCAGTCGCTGGTACAGAGGTCTAAAATAACTCCTACTTGCTGGTATTTGTAAGGCTTCACTTGTTCTAGCATGGGCTCCTTTGCTGGGCTGCAGTTTGAGTAGTAACACAAGTATGATCGGTGTCACAGGATGGGCAGTCCAGATCTCAGGCCATTTGGTAAAAAAGGGGCCCTGTTAATCCCGCTTGGCTGTGCTCTCCTTTTCTTGCATAGAGTTGGGCAGGTTTAGGCTAGACATTAGGAAAAACTTCTTCGCCAAAAGGGTTGTCAGACTCTGGAATGGGCTGCCCAGGGAGGTGGTAGAGTCCTCATCCCTGGAGGTATTGAAAAGAAGGATAGATGAGGTGCATAGGGACATGGTTTAGTGGTGGGATGGCAGGGTTAGGTTAAAGGTTGGACTCGATGATCTTAAAGGTCTTTTCCAACTAAAGTGATTCTATGATTCTATCAAAAGGTTTGTAGACTAGGCTTTCCAGCTCGACAGCAAGACAGACTGTTCTCATCCCTTTTAGAGCTAGGATTTACAGGTTAATTACTGGTTACTACTAACTGCTGGTTTCTAGCACAGACTGCTGCACTCAGAAATGAATGGGGTAAGATGTGATAGTTTGCAAAGTCAGCAGAGAAACAGACTGCCATGAATGAAACTAGATAATGCTTTGTTACTTGCAAATCAAAAAACGAGGCAATCAATAGATATTTTTGGGTTTTTAGCTTTCATTGAAACACCAAGTTGGCAGACATGTTGAAGCTATTTACATTCAAGTTTCAATAAACATAGTGCTGGAGATTCCTCTAAATGATTTTATCTTGTTTTTAAAATAAAATCTGCATGATCATTCCGCATCCTTTCCCTGCTGGCATCAGTTTTGTTCTCACAGCCAAGAGAGTCAATTAATAGTTTCATTCGAACTTGCTGGCTCTGGCTTTTGTTTTTGGTTTCTCCCATCCCTTCTATTCTTGCTGTCTCCTAGGGGAGACCCTGCAGGAGTTGTCAGCTACAAATTTATTTTTTTTTTAAAAGACAGCCATTGCTCTGATTGTACTAAACCAAGCAAGGAAATGTAATGGTTTTTTTCTTTTTCATGTGTGTCTGTTCTTTCTCCCAACAAACCATATGCTCAACTTCCTTACCACTGCCATCAGGCCAGTGACGTACTTTTTCTCCCTTGCTTTACCTCAGGCCCTGACTTGGCAACTCACATGGCAGATGCTTTCCATATGGCATAGGCTTTATCAACCATGATACCTTTTCAGCTATTACAGTGCTCCCATCCACTGTGCTGGTGTGCATGAGCGCTGGTATTGCAGCAGACACAGTGACCAGCCTTTCTGCCAGCCATCACTCTTGCTGCTTTCTTGCCCCTGACCAGTGCCACAGTAAGTGCATAACTGAGAAGTGTTCTAGAAGAATATTCTACTGAACAGACAAAAGACTAATGCAACTCTGGTGGCAATGACCAAGCTTGGGTGTCCTTACTGAAGGTATTTTACTGCTCTAGCCAGCCTACAGTGCTATTACGCAAAAGGCTAGGTGGTGGTATACTGGCACTCAACTCCAGCACAGTAAAAGAACTTGGGTATCAAAGTGCTTTTTGTGCTGTGATGACAAAACCCCAAACCCACACCTTCCCTGGAGCCCTGTGCAGAGGCTGGCTAATGCTTGTCCTTAGGCTGTAAGAGCCAGCACCAGTAAAGAGATAGGAAGGCAAAGCTAGACCAGTTCCAACCTGCTGCTCTGGCCCTTCACTGACATACCTGTACGCACTGAGACGTGAGCAAAGGGAAGTAGGCACAAGCTCTGGAAACTTTAGGGTAGACATGCCCTCTGAGGATCAAATCCTGGAGTCAGGCACCAAAGAACATATGAGGAGCTGGCTCATGGTGAGTGGGTACAGCACATTGCAGCTGCAGTTCACACTAACTTCCATGGCCTCCCCGGGTTTTTACTTCATTTTCTTCTGTGTGTAAGAAGGCTGGATATATATAGTTTGTAGACATCTCTGGAGATGGAGTGGAAAGGAGAAGCAATAACTGTGCTAACATGAAATGGCAATTTCTGCATTTGCAGGTTCACAGAGACGGAGGCTTATTCCAGCTTTATCACTTGATACTGCTTCCCCAGCAAGGAAGCCTGCCAGCAGCCCTGGGGTCCGCTGGGTGGATGGGCCCCTGCGAAGTGGACAGAGGGGGCTGGGGGAGCCCTTTGAGATCAAAGTCTATGAGATAGATGATGTGGAGAGGCTCCAGCGGCGACGAGGTGGGGACAGCAAGGTGAGTACAATCCATGTAATCCCCCCCAAGAGGGGGAATTCAGATTGTGCAGTCAGAAATGCAAAAAATATTACCTCATTTAAGAGCAGTTATGATTCAATTTATGCCTTCTTCCATAGCAGCTAATGGACATTGGTACCTTGTGATTTTGCCCCTTGCTTACAATCCTGATAGTTCCTGTGCTCCAGCATCTAGTCACAGCTCTCTTTCAAGGCAGCAATGGTGCTTCAAGTGCTTTGATGGTATTGTTTTCAGGATAGCTAATGTCTTCTCTCTAACAAAGTTGTTCCTGCCAACCTCAGGCCTCCAAATTTATAAAAAGATCAGGGAATTGTAAAGGTCAGCTCTTGAGAGGTATGATTGGGAAGGATATCTGAAGTTGGTGGAATAGCACCAATTTTAGAGTAACTGTTGATATAGACTTCATTATTATTTTAAGGCACTGTCACTTATTTAGGCTGTATGTGATGTTGTCTGATATGATTTTGTATGGAGAAAACCATCACTTATTGGGGTGGGGTTTAAACACAGCAGATTTGTCTGCAGAGCAGAAGCTAGAGTAGGGTTGGGACCTTCACACAGGCTTGGAGGAGGATATTTCTTGTATTGGGAATGCTCCCACGCTAGCAAGAGTAGCACAGCCCTCACCATGGGCTCACTCACTGCACGTCTTGATGGCTGCCACCCCTCAGAAGTCATGTGAGGCCAGGCTGGGTGTCTCCAGACAGCACTGCACCCTGTTCTGTTACTGTTCGTATCTGTTCATATCTTTACAGAAAATATATCATCTTTATTAATGACTGTGAATTGCTAGAGCTTTTCATAACGTATTCCCTTTGTTTAAGGATGTTTTAAATTTGATATTGCTACCAGTTCTCTTATTTTATATGACTACTGCATTTCTTCTGTGCCAAGCAGAGAGATGTATTTAGGATTTTAATACAGCAAGCAATGGATTTCCTTCTCCCAGGAGCTTAGATTTTCTTAGCCAAACTTCTGGTGACAATAATCAGAGAAGTTTTGCTACGGTTAATCTGATTTCAAGATGCTGCCTGTTATTAGTTATTATGGTTTATTATTAACTCTCATTGCAAAGTCCCTGAAACTCACTGATGGAAAACATCAAAACCAAACAAAAGCAATAAAGATAAAACTGATGATAGATGATTTCATGCAATGATTCATATGCTTCCAGAGTAAATGGCCCATTGTCAGTATTATTGATTGAGAGATCGTTTGACTGAATGGATCTGGGTATTTCTTCTCCTCTTCACCTATTCCTTCCCTGTTCCTTTTTCCTGGTTGACAGGAGGTGATATGTTTCAATGCTAAGCTGAAAATCCTGGAGCATCGCCAGCAGAGAATTGCTGAGGTCAAGGCCAAGTACGAGTGGTTAATGAGAGAACTGGAGGTGACCAAGCAGTACCTGATGCTGGATCCTAATAAATGGCTCAGTGAATGTAAGCATGTCATTTTACTGCCTGGACTCATAGGTGTCCTTTGGCTTATTTCGTGGTGCGGGGATGGAGGAGAGCAGAAATGGTTGCTAAGAATGAGATGTGAGTTACTGTGTTTGTAAACTAAAATGAACTGACATATGACCTAAGGGCAAGTTTTAGATTGACTGTATTTCTAGAACTAGTCCCTATAATTCTTATTAAATGTTGACAGTAGAACTGAACAATCCTTTTTGCCTGAGAGCTGAATGTTGAAATGGTACTGCATTGTAGTGGTGAATATTGCCGTTGGTAGATTAACGTTCATGTGTTTCAGTCCACAGCTCCCGAAAATTAGATTTTTTTTTTTTTTTTTGGCCTCAGATCACTCAGACATATAAGCAATATTATAAATCTACTCTTCTACCACAAAATAACACTGTGGAGCAAACTTGTCCCTTGGCACCAGTGGGCTTACATGAAAAGTGGATTTGGCCCATTTTTTATAACTACAGATGTGTAAAGTTCAGAGACCTTAAAGGGCACTCACATTCAAATGAAGAAGGACCTCAGCACCTCAAAGAAAAAAAGATAAAGAGTATTGCAGTAACTGTACAGCAGTTTTTAGTTTCATCAATCAGACAAGTCAAAGAGTTCTAGAAAAAAACCCAAGTTTCAATTTATTCAGGATAATTGCAGGTGGCAAAAGGACGTCAGCTGGTGTTTTCTCTTAAAGCATCCTAACGCGTCCTTTGACAGCTGCCATAAGTTAAGACTAGATTGGTACATCCTGCAAAACAACCACGGTGTATGTTTCAGGAATGCTATTAAGGAAAAGAGGTAAAAGGACAGATTTAAAGGGAGCAGGGAATTTGCCATACATTGCTATCCACTTACTGTGTGATGCCTTTGCTTCTGATTCCAGTGTGATAACACGGAAAGCCGCAAGGACAGCACAAACCTCAGGGACCAGATAAGATGGGAAGTGCTGGCTCAGACAGCGTCTCTCACACTCGGCTTCCATGGAAGCCGCTGCCAGCTGGTCTCTGGCAGCAAGTGGGGACCTATGGTGGAGTGCTTGATGTGTATGACTGCCCTTGCCACTCTCGAGTGGTCTGGTGAGAATCACATGGAATAGGGAGAGGTGTGAGGAGCAAGGAGGTTGGAGGTTGCTTTCTAACTCCGAGTTCTGAATTCAGCAAAGGACTTGTCCTCCCGGGGCAGAGCACCTATTTAAATCTCTTTTTGGTCAGCAGAATGCGTGGGAGAGTCAGTACATCTCACATACATGCCCTGAATAGGGATGACTTTAAGTATGTGCTCAGCATTCAGAATTTGCTTATGCATGGTGCTGAAGCAGACCCTGAATGCAAACAATCAAAATCATTGTGAACAGATTTAACTTGGCCTGTTTTACACCTTGTTGCTGAATTTCCCCATCACGTTCAACCTGTGTGTTCCTTATGGGCGTGAAGGTTAACCTGAAACCTACAGGTGCTTTGTGCCAGCCAGTTTCTTTGCTGTGAGCCATATGGTTGCTGGAAGAATAGTTCTGGTGGCTTTTTTTGGGGAAAGGTGTTGGAGTGTGGCAAAAGGTATCTGCAGTTCTGGAGAGGATGGCAGAGCATATCACTCAAGAAGGCATCCAATGCAATCTTAACAATATTATTCACTATCAGCAAGATTCTGTGCCATGTCAATAGCCATTAAAAAGAAAAGGCAACTCTTGATGACAATGGCAAGCCAGAGATAATGTAGTATACAGTACTGATGTCTTTAAAGACTTGAATTAGCCCTGTCTCTCCCACCAACCAGCACTGGGTTTTGTCTGCTTTTTCCTATCTGTGTATTTTCTTTCCCATAGTTGATCTGGAGCAGGTATTTGAGCTGGATTCTCTGGAATACCTGGAGGCCCTGGAATGTGTGACTGAGCGTTTGGAAAACCGTGTCAACTTCTGCAAGGCTCATCTCATGATGATCACCTGTTTTGACATCACCTCTAGACGCCGATAAAGAATGAACCTCAAAAGAATTTCAATGCACATCTCTGCCATCCTCCTTTTCCCCTCTGAATAGCATCCCAAAGACAACAGAATGAGGATGAAGGTTGGAGTCAAGTCTCAACTGTGTGTATGAGAGATTTGCTTTATTATACAGAAGAGTAGTATTAAAAAAAAAAAAACAGGACGAGCATGAAAAATGGAGATATAAGGTTGTTAATTCTCTTAGCCCAAAAGAGCACTTTGAGGAACCTTTAAGGACATGTCTGTAAATAAGAACTGCTGGCAGAATACACTTCTTTCCCTGCGTTAGCCGAGGGAGGAGGAAAGGTGGTTGTATGACTTCCATTGAGAGGTTCATTAAAAGAAAACCTATCCAGAAAAACTGTTTAAGTGCCTTGCAAATCTTTATTATCCAAACATTTATGTTCATACTTTATTGTGTACAGATGGTGCTAGTCAAGAAAAGAAAAAGGAAAAAAACAAACACACTTTTGAAATGTATTTACAGCTTGTTTTTCTCTTGGTGTTTTCTCCTATTTCAGACTTGCTGTTTCTAAGTAACTTGTGTTTGTAGAGATATTTCCTAATCAGTACAGCATATGAATAAATGTTAACTGTCTTTTCTTGTTATCAGAGTAAGGCCACTCAAAGAGAAATTCAACTTTTCCAGATGACACACAAAATATTTCTAGCAGTGAGTGAGGTTTGCTTGTATGTTCTTCTGTACTGTCTCATGTGCTGGAGGACGCAGTAATTTTCCCAGCCTGTAGGTTCTGCAATGTATGAGAGAGGAGAGGTGACATTACCATGAAGTAAATATCTTTCCCACTTGATCCAACCCCCATAGCTTGTTTTCTTTTTCATGTATTTTTAGATATGTACTGGTTAGGGTTATGGATGAGGAAGCACTTTTATCCTAACCCCTTTTTCTGGTGCTAATAACTTTCTGGAAAATTACTCTTTAGGCTGAGGGCTCCCATGCTTATCAGTCCAAAAATGAGTGATTTATTCTGTCTTTCCTTCTTGAGACTATGACATAAAATTTAACTTCACCCCTGTTTGATATATACCACTGCAAAACATGTTTTGGCAGGTTTTGGTCTGTGGCCCAGTCTGTCCATAGTCACTTACATACCTGAGAAGTGCAGGCTCTGTTCAGCTCAGCTAGTCTGGAAATAAACGGGAGCTGCGAGTGAGGGGATATAGCACTTCAGGCATGTTGGCCATGGCATTTTCCTTATCAATGCTCCAATATTGAAGCCCTGGCAAAATTCACGTTCACATCAAAAGGACGAGGGTCTGTGCCTCAATGCACATCCAAATGTTCTATTTGTTTGTGTCTTTATCTACAAAACAGTATGTGGGAAGGAACATCCTTTGTGTTTCTTAAAGAAATGTGCGAAATCTGCATTTTAATTATATATGAGCATAAAGAATTATTTTGTTGGATTAGGTTTCTTCTTCTTTTACATTGAAATAAGCCCATTCACAGAAATTCCTCTCTCACATACACTTGTGCTACCCTCCTCTTACTTGTAAGAAAATAAGAGCACATATACTCAATATGCATCAATTTACTGTTGTACTTAAATGCAACTCTTCTTTTACCAGCACCATTATAGTAATGCCATCTTACAATATCCCAAGCAGCATGTCCCAATGGAAAAAAAACCCTACAGAAATACCGATAGATTTCCTAGGGGTTACCTGAAAAAAAAAAAAAAAAGCTTTAAAAAAAAAGTTAGGAATATCATTTATATAGTTTTATTTTATTTTAATACTCTACAACTTGTAATAACAGTTCTTATTCATTCTTGTCACTGGATTTTGTAGAATATCCTCCTTACATTCTTTAGGATTATTTGGAGGGAAAAAAGGTTCTATATGAAAGTTGCTTTCTAGCCTATTCCACAGCATTTTCCTATGACAAAACTCATATTCCAAGTAAGTATTAAAGACATAGGTCTGATCTCTCTCCCCTTCTCTCTCAAGGCAAAAAAAAGAAACTTCTGGGAAAAAAAAAAAACCCAAACGATGCAATTTCCCTAGCTTTGTTTCTCTTTGTAATGATTTCAATAGCACTTGTTACATATTTGTCCTGTTGAGACCATCTCTTCTCCACAGAGCCTCATGAATTCAGTGCAGCTCCACAGAGCCATGGGAATTGCCCCTGCAGTTTTGTGCTGGATGAGGGCCTAGTGCCCTTGGGATATGGAGTGCATCTTTCTTTATGGGCTTAGTCCCATGGAGCCCCAGGTGCACGTTGCCAGGCCGCACACACACAGGAGAGACTTTCACAGCCGGCTGCCACCCATCTCTCACTCTCCTGCCTCCCCAGGGAGACCTGTACTGCTGTCATCTGTGATGCTGTGCTGTGCCTGTCTCCCAAGCCATGTCCTCATATTCAAGGAAGACCCTCCCTAACTGTGCACATGAGATTAAGTGCTGCCTTCTTTAAGCTTAAGCATTTCTGGAATTTTCTGTTTGCTGGAAGGTGGTCATTGGGCTAATTGGGAGGCATTGCCCTTCCTCTGATGAAAACAAGCAGCCCAAAATGGGCATGTTGGGCTCCCTGGGGACCTGTGGTGAGATGGTAAATGGCAAGCGGTACAGCAAAAGTAAACAGACACTTGCTAGAAAGAAAGTGAAATACTAGCAAATGGCGTATGTGCGGGATGCATTATTGTCAAGAGATGCCCCCTCACATAGTCCGGGACTTATCCAGAAGTGGTGATGTTTCTGTAAATCAAGTGGACACATTTCAAAGCTATTGTAAAATATCTATTACGTGTAATATTCCCTAGCATCATTAGCTCAATTATTCATTGTCTCTAGATTTGGCAGTCCTGCAGATTAGGATGCATAGCAGAAAGTGTGTCTATCTAGCCATTATTTTAAAAAGTAAGAGCATGTGTTTGCCCTGTTTATCATGATGGACCAGAATTGATTCCTGAAACCAAATGGATTATGCCAAGGATGAATTTGGCATGCTGAAAATACTAACTGAGCAGAATCACAGTCCTTACAAATATTTTATTTCTGAGGACTTAAATAGAGTGGCCATTAACAGTCCCATCATACACTAGTATTCATATCCTAAAATCTATACTCATCTTCTCTTTTTTGACTTTTTGTCAGTGCATTTCAGAATTTGCCACTGTATTTTGGGGAATTGTGGTGGCTTAATACATAAAAGGGAATGAAAATTTGTGAAGATTTGACACCTGTGAAATGTTTTCTCATTGAAAATAGCTTTTTACTTCAGAATGTATATTATCATACTTCAAATATCTGCAAACCAGATAATTAAAAATATCAGGACCTTATTATTAAATTGATTGTAGTCTACAATAGCCAGCACTTTACAGAAGACCCATACATTTCTGCAAGTCATCCAGAAGCCTCATTCGTTAAGCAATTGCCAACGTAATGCTGGTTTTATCCTGATTGTTTTAAAGCCATCAAGTTGCCCCAAATACACAAAAGTAACGTGAATAGACTGCTTAATTGTTCGCATATTCAGAAATTAATCTTATTTCCCTGGGCCAGCTTTAGTAGGAAACAGCAAAGGTAACGCAATTAGGTTTGAAGGTTAATTCTTTGTCTGCATGTGTATCAGGGGATCACAGCTCTTCATGTCAGAGCACCAGCCACTGGTCGGCGTGCCCACCCCTGTGCTCAGGCGTGGGCACATGGGGCACCTGGGGCCTCATTCCAGGAACCGCTCATCTTGGCATATGTGAACCTCATTTATACAAGGGACAGAACTTGCTGTATAGCCACAAATTCAAGTGAAACCTTAGACTGAAGAGTTTGGCTGCAATCTGGATTCGGACATCCCACTGGTCTGCCTGAGCTCTCGCAGCAGGCAGAACGCCATGGGTCGCAGACCTGCCAACTCTGGGCGCTGGGTCACTCCCTACCCTAGAGAGTGTAGGAGATTCCTAATTCCTTGTGCGCTTGTCTTAGCAACACATGTCTTTTCTCCTACCATGCATGCCTTGCATTTGCCTCAGAACGATTTCTTGTCAATCCATTGGGATCTAAGCAATCCGAAGTATTATTTCACAGAAAGGTAAGGAAGCAAACTGATACCCAGGCTCCCCTTTCTTAGCTCTTTATTGGGCCTGTTCTCATCTCACCGGCACTGGTTTAGCAGAGGGTCAGCTGCCATAAGCATCAGCAGAGTTATAGCAGAGTACGGCCAGTTGCGTGGAAAAGGAAAATTCATCCACCTGCCATTTCTTTGGGTATTTACTCTGCTGCTCGTTCTATAGTTGAAGAATATGCTCCTCTTACCGATTTGATACCCCCTTGTTTTGCCTAAGGGCCATGCACAGGGCTATCACTGAACGTCTGCCTGCTTCCATCCAGCCTTGGAAGACTCCCACTGCCATGCAATGTAACTTGTGAAACTTGCAGCTACATAAAACAGTAACTGGTAAAGAGCAATGGCGTGATCCTCCAACATGAAGCAAGCTAAGTGAGAGCTGCAGATAACGTACAGAAAAGGATGAAAGGTACACACCGGTATTTTTTTTCTTTCATCTCTGAACATGGCAATTATAGAAGCAGAAAGCTGGGAGTGATGCTGGGAGTGATGCTGGGAGTAATGCACATCAAGTCCCAAGCTTGCTCACAGGACAGACTCCGTCCCTCATCAAGTGTTTATTTTTTATTTTTTTTTCTTTTCTTTATCAATAATATGGTTTGTCTTAAAATAGTGACTATTACCTGTGGCATGGAATTCAAATTTTATGACAGCTGAAGGATGTAGACTCTCTTACAAACATTGCCTTTTACATTATGTTTGTGATTTTGTTGCACCTTTTTTTCTGAGCTAAAAATAATTGTAAAGATAAAGCATATATACATACAGACAAATGTATATGTACACAGCCTGAAAGAGACAGTCCCCTCACACGTTATTGTGGGGAGGTGGCATAGCTGTTCACAAATGGCAACACCATCACTCCCCCCTCCTCCTCCAAGGAGTACCTATAAAGCCTCTCTCTTTGCACTCACCAGGATGAAGCTGACTTATGCCACACTATAGGGAATACTTATGCTTGAAACACTTTCAAAGGCTTCTTTTAAAGGTCCTTTCTTCCCCGTGTTCTTCAGCCTACAAAGCCAAGTTGCTGCAGTTCACACGTAGAGGCTGTCATTGAAATGTTAAAGCCTGTAAAATCACTCCAAATGAACTACTCTATGTTGCAGGGTATCATGAATTTGACGCAAGATATTTTACCATCACGGCTGTTAAATACAATAATTTCTGCATATGTATGAGGTATAGTTACACAAATTGAAAGCCTGGGCTCTTAGCTCTCTATGAGATAAAGCTTTCTGTCTAGTCCTAATAGCTTTAAAATTGTAACTTGAAGCTTCTGCATTGCAGAAGCAAATGACGTTCTCATAAAACAGAGGCTGGGCACCCCTCCGATGCCGGTTTGTATGAGAGGGATGGTTGCACAGCATCAGGGATGCACCAGCTCACTGCGGAGATCAAAGCGTTTGTATCACTAAATGTTGATAGGAGGAGATGATGACCATACAGACAGGTGCTATTTCTCAAATCCACTGATGGGTGACATGCCTTGCTTAATCCTGATGTCCTCACCGTCTTTGTCTTAATACTCCATAGGCTTTTGCATTGGCGACGCCCAGCAGTTTTTGGAGCCGCGAGGCTGGCCGTTGCTAGCTATTGCAAGATTTGAACCAGGTTTCCAAATCACTATGGCAAACAAAACTGTGAATGATTTGTCAATGCAAAGTTGATAATCTCTATCTCTTGCATTTATTGTGTGCTCATCCCAGGGTTATCTGCCCTTCCATACCTGCTTTTGGAAATAATAAACCATTTTATTGTTGTCTTTATCTTTTCTTCTTTCTCCTCAAGCAAGCCTTCCAAAAAAAAAAAGAAAAATGAGTTTCCCTTGAAAATGTAGCGCCCTTATCCTAACCCCTTTGAAGTCCATATAGATCTTGCCACCAGCTTCACAGACAGCAGACTCATGCTCACTTATGCAATGTTTTGAAGCTCACAAAGGGTGTGGACGGTTCTGCAAAGAATGGAGGTGCTGAAAGTGAAATAGTAACATTCATCTGTAATATTTCAAACCACCTTCAAAATCCTCCTGGACAGGAAATAAAACACAACCCAAACCATCTTACTTTGAGTGGTCCTACTTGAGTATTGAGCAAACTTTATAATAATGGTAATAAAATGGTGCTTGAGGCAGTTTCAGCTATATTACATACTCTCTATACTCTATAGATATGGATGTATTCACCCTCTATATTGTATATGTATGTGTGTGACTACATATAGCACACATACATATATGTTTTATGTATGCATAGATACTAACTTTTCTAAGTTCTACTTCTTCCCCTCCCATAGCTGAAACTGCTGGTTACTAACATACACATCATATTCTATGTATGAAGGATATAATTTATTTGTAAACTCAGGATGTTCTTGTTTTATAGAGTTGCTTGTATTTTATAATTTATTTACACATCATGGTTGGAAATGCTTATCTAAGTGCTATGCATTGAAGTGTATGTTTGCTAAATCCATTTCACCCTGTCCGTGGCTATGTTCTTTCTCATTATAACAGTGGCATAAAATAGGGCTAAGGAGGAGACAAACTGATGGATACAGAACTTATGCTGGTCCCACCAGTGGGTAATTCCAGAAGAGGATGGATCTAACAGAAGTATATATATATATATATATATTTTATCAACTAAATTTTATGGAAAAGAAAAGAAAGAACAGCATGAGGACAGGTTCAAAATGTGGAAAGTCACAGCCATTTCCAAGTTGGTCAAAAAATGCATTGAGCCTTTTGCCATTAAAATTGTAAAGTTTATTGTTTGCTGGCTAAAAAATATCCCTTTTGTGGTATCTGAGGTGTGAAACATTGTCAAAAATATGATGTCTGGAAAAAAAAATCAAACTATAGTGGCATTAAATGTTTACTTTTATCTTACCAATATATCTGCTTCCCTCTCCTGACTATTTCACTTTGGATGAGAGCATTGGCAGAGAAGATGGTGCTTTTGACCCACAAGAGGATGTGCTGTTATAATAGCGGGAGTGAGCAAGGTCAAACATGAAAATGAAACAACCGAAGGGGTTCTACCAAGCAAGCATTGCCGAGAAGCAAATGCACCAGAAAACCACAATGAGGAATTGCAGGGTTTGATAGCAATGACAGAAACATTGCAGCCAAGCATAACACCATTAATGTCTCCTCTGCTGGTGTCCAGAAACAGAAATAAAACACAGTCACAGGGCCTGAATTTGTCAGGCTTTTACATAAGGCAGTTATGTATACATACCTCCCCATTTTAGCAGGGATTGCTCCATCTGCATCTGTGAGCAAGGGAAAAAATCTGAGACCAAACAAATGATAAAAATGTGTTTATAATTTTTTATCATCTCCGGCAACTGTGTCAGATTTCCCTTGGCCACCATGCAGGTAAATAACACAATGTCAGAGTAATAAGAAGAGTTTGTGTCCATTACTCAAGACACGCTTCTCTCTCAGAGAGGCGATGCTGGCAGGTGCAGGTGACCCTTGAATTTCTGCTGTGGTGTGCATGGTATCTGTTTGCCTTTTGCTCACATCTGTGGTGTTCCCTGTTGATAATTGAGAGCTCCTCACCTGCAGGGCAAGATGTGAATTAGCTCTCTGAGCAAATCTCAAATGTCCATTGACACTTGGGTAAGCCCTGATAAGGACACTGTGCCCTTCCCATTGGAAGAAAACAACAAGTCTTACTTATTTGACAGGTAGACGAGGTGCGTAGGGACATGGTTTAGTAGTGGGATGGCAGGGTTAGGTTAATGGTTGGACTTGATGATCTTAAAGGTCTTTTCCAACCTAAATGATTCTGTGATTCTATGAGTCTGTGATTCTCGTGTGGAAGAGAAAAAAGGAAACAATTTAAAACCTCCTTTAAGACACAACATATGCTGACAGATGATTCCTACTTTAGGCGAGACATGTTAGTGTGCTATCTAAATGTTTGGTTGACAGCCTGGTGAACACTTAAAATAGTCCTTTCTTCTACTTTGTACCTTACTTCTACCTCTACCGTAATTCTACCAGCTTGGTGGCAGAGAAAGCAGTCACAGTGACAGGGGATGCAGTCATCTACGATGACCAGCTCTTTCAGATGAAAAATACTGAGGTGGCTACAGAGGAAAAGGCTGGCACTTAGTGAGATGGTGTATTGGAGGGGAGGAGGGAGTTTCTCCTCCTTCGTCCTCTCCCAGCAGCAAACCCTATGACTCCAGCACTACCTCAGCTGTTGCCCCTGGGCCAGTGAATTTGCATGCTGGTGCCTCTCCACAGTAGCTGTAAATGAAGATAAACAGCCATTTCTTTTGTCTGTGGGCTGTTCAGAATAGCTCTGATTTGCTCTAAAGAGCTAAAAGGCTTATTGCCTATTTTTGAGGTAATTTATCTTCATTGCTGTTATCACGCAGCCACATCAGTATTAAAGAGCCTGAAGTGCCTTACAGTGACAAAAACAGAGAAAAATGGGTTAGTGCAAGTCCTAGACTTTGTCTAAGGCAGAACTGATGGTGAAGAGCTCTCTATGAGCTGAAAACAAAATCAGTTCTCTCTTGGTCAGTTCTGAAGCCTTACAGGCCTCGATTGTCCACACATCCAGTTTGGGGCAAGACTTCCAGTAAAGGTTTTTTTGGCACAGAGTGTGAGCAGGGGCTCGCACCTGGCAAAATGCTGGTGTCCTTATGAGGCCTGCTTGCAAGTGTTGGCACCTCTTGTAAACTAATGCCCTAGCCATGACCAAGTCTTACCTTGTCTTTAAAACCAATAACTTGCCAGACTGAAAGTCAGAAGAGGGTTTAGTGTGGAAACCTGCCAGGCCCCATCTCCTTATGGGGTCCTGAACAAGCTCCCCAGCTGCTGGAAAACCAGAAGAAGGGAAAGCAGTTGCTAAAGCTCATTCCTCTCCCACCTCTGCCTGCAAACCATTGGGGACCCCAGGACATCACCCTCCAAAATTGGCTGGCAGCACTAGCTGCCTGGAAGCTGCTGTGGAGGGAGGGGAGCAAGAAAAATCAGCTCCCAGTCTCTCAGATGAACACAAAATTAATGTTTAGATGCTCTAGAAAAAGGCCATCTGTGAGTGGATTTTATGTTTTATGATATCTGTTAGTATTCTTGATAGTTGCCAATCTGGCAGTTTTGGAGGCTGACATCTGCTATTTAACCATTGAGCAACACTGTACCGGCTGTGACCACGCGAATGCTCTACGTTGCTCAAAGACCAGTTTCATAACCTCCAAAAGCAAGTAGGTAGCTTGGAGGTCCTACCCACTCTCCCTTCAGGAATAACCCTGGCAAGTACTGACCTGGGAAAAGCTTTTAAGATGGCCAAAAATGATCCATCCCCAATGGATGCTTGTCTAGGAAAAAGACCTGCATTCATTTTTATATATGTTTACATGTGTCTCTTCTGTGGACGCTTACTGCACAGGTTTGGCACCCACACTTTGCGTCAGATTGCGGGTTTCATGCCAACCAACTGGCAGCCAAACATATGCATCTGTGTGAGTCTGGCACACATCCAGGCTCCCTTTTCCAGCTCCCAGAGACCCGAGTGCAGCCAGACACATAGGTGCAGTGTGCAGGACTCAGGGCTTGCTGCGGAGAAGAAGTCTCACACCTCCAGCAATGAGGACCTTTGCCACTCACTTCAAAAGGAGCGGGGACTGTCCTTGCCCCTTTCTCATCCCTGCTCAGCTTCATTCTCTGAATGATAGGAAACCAGGGAGATGGCAGAAAACCTGATATTTTCCTGTATTTATTTTGTCAAAAGATAAATTGCTCACTGTAGTTACAGTAGAGCAGAGAGGAGGGGAGCGCACAAGCCGCCCCGCTTTGCCGGGCTGTGCTCTGCAGGCTCTTCCACACTGGTGCCATTGGATGCTCGGTGCCACTCAGCATGGCCCCTTGGAGCTCGCTTGAAACAAGAGCGCCCAGTGGGGCTGAAGGAGTAGCAGTGTTTCACCCACCTTGTCTTTCCATGCCTGTCCATGCGGAGTGGCCCAGCTCGCTCCCATCCCTGTGCTTTAGCTGGATGCCCAGGGACACAACTGTGAAGGAAGTCATGCCAGCTGCGGGAAGATTCACGGCCCTGTTTTTATTAAAGAGAAAGCTGCCTGCTCCTAAACCATATTCGATGAAAACCTCACAATACCCAGCAAGAGGCACTACGGGAGCCAAGGAAGACACTGTAAACATAATTTTCTCCTAATTTTCAAGGACAATGGAAGGCATTGCAATTAGGTGAGTAATGAGAAAGATAACAGTTCGGCTCCTCACCCTGCGACTCATGCTGCCTCGGGGGCTGGTGTAGCTGGGGCTCCAGCGGCTCAAAGAACATTTCTGAAGGTTATATGTAAAGCCATTAAGATGCTGCGAAATCCACAGAAAAGCTTCTGAACAGCCTCTAAGCCTCAGCATTGCAGACTTTACATCCATCGGACTCTATTCTTTCTGCTGGCAAGGCTGAAATGAGGGGAACACGAATCCTAGCCTGCTTGACAATTAGCATTGCAGTGGCATGAAGTAGTCTGCAGAGTGGGTCAGTCACAGCAACAAACACTGTGTGCATACTAACTAAAAGCCTAGCCTAGCAAGAGGGCTTCACACCTGAAATCTTTGATGGGGATGCAGTTAGTGTGAGAGTACCAGGGCACTGAAACACTGCCACAGTGAAAAAATTCTTCTGGGACTGATTTCTCCACCCAGCAACATCACCTAGGCACTTGTGACTCATTCAGTGAAATGTTTATTTATTGTCCCTCTGAAGAATTCCTAGCTTGCCTTTTCCTGCTAACAGTTTGCTTTCCAAGTTTTTCCATATGTTTGCAATATACACTGGTCCCAGAGGCAGGTTTCCCAGCTCTCTATGGCAGGTTAGTGCAGACATCAAAGCCAAGGCTTGTGAGCCTCCCTAGGAGGCCATTGCAAAGCTATGCTTAGTTTCTTAGGGAGGTGCTGTTAAGGCCATTCTGAGCCATAGCAGAGGAGCTGCAGAGAGGATGAGTGTGATGGTGCCTCGCTCGCCACTGCAAAGGCACAGGATGCGCCGTGACACCATGCGGCTGGAGGCCTGCGGCAGAAACACTGTCTCGGTTTGGGACTCATTTTGTTGTCACACTGCAAGCAGAAAACCCACTGGGGCTAGGGGGGGAAAACAAACAACCCAAACCTCTATAATCTAATAGTTATGAAGATTGGGATGTTTTTTCCCTTCCTCAAACAGGAACTTTGAGTAAAACTGACCCTCATGCAAAGCCATTTTGACCTCATCATAAGCTGGCACCATAAAGTGTGAAGGCTGTTATACTGCCTTATCTTGCTGGGATTGTAAACCGTTGAGCTCTAAATCCCTCCCCCCCCCCAACCATAGAAATTCTCCCCTGGCAAGACAGAGTAGGTCTGTTTTTTTTTTTTTAAAGCACACACTGAGGTAACTTATAATTAACCCCAAAATAATCCAAGTGTTTCAGATGGGAAGGCTGTAAACCCATTTCTCTAAGAAATCATACACCTGACAACATCCTAGAAGCTCCTCTTGGCTGCAAGGCCTCGCTGGCCGGCCAGGAGCGGGCCCACTCCCCATCGGCTGCTTCAGGCAGTGGATTTTTGCTGTGAGAAAATTCATACGGCACCGGCTGTGTATGGCAGGGCTGGGCGAAGGCTGGCACAGGGGCACTGGTGCCAAGCCCGGGTTTCTCTGCCCGGGACCATCTGCTGGCCTGAGGCAATTCAGGGTTTCCATCGTTTTCATCTGGCAGACCGCATAAGCTTTTTCATGGAAGTTGCAGATGGCAGCGGGAATTCAAGCCTAATGACTGCAAGGTTCGCTTTCCTCAGGTGCATTTTGCAAACTCCCCCCTCCGTGAGTACCTGCAGGCCCCGGGCTGCAAAGCCCCACTCTGCAGAATGGCAGTGGCAGCTGAGCCCGGCTCACTGCAAGCCCCATGGCAGGGCTTTGGGGAGGGAGGTGGCGCCAGGTCTGGCCTGGCTCAGCCAGCACCAGTGGATGTCGGGCATGAAAACGCTGCCGTGGTCTGAAGCCAACGTAGTAGTTGAATGCTTGTCCTGCTTAACTCTTGTTCTATGACACTCGCCAAGAGCAGAGCAGCAAGCTAAACATTTCCATGCCGCTTCAGGTTTGGGGTTTTTTTTTTAATAGAGCTTTTTCCTCTCTGTTCTCTCCCTCCTTGTCCCTGCCCCAAAAGAAGCAGGACACTTGACGTCTTTTTACAAGGCTAAAACCTCAACAGCTTCAAGGGCGAAGGCCCTTGATGAGAGGCTGCGTCACGGGCAGAGCAGGACACAAAGAGGGCGGCGAGGAAGGCACCGCTTTCCCTGCAGTGCAGAGCGGGGAAGTGCCCCGCAGCTCATGAAAAGCTCACTGTGGCAAGAGGTGGAGGGCCTCAAAAAGTGCCCCATGGCACCTTTGTCCTGTACTGTGAAAAATGCAATATGCTTTAGAATTGGCTTTGGCACGTTGCCACATTCCCCACATGTAAAGGAAAGGTGTTTGCTGAAGGCGTCACATCAGGCAGGAGGAACAAAATCCCTGCCTTTACCCCCCTTGGCTCTCATTTGGCTCTGGTCTGAATTGAGATATCTGTCAGATAAATGACTGCCCGACAGGGCTCGGTCACGGTGAAAGAGGCCCGGGTTAAAGCTTGTCTGGGTCATGGGCTAGATGTGAGCAAGTGTGTACCTCCAAACCTATGTCGTCTGCAGCTCTGCAAATGCCAGCCAGGGGCTTTTCAGCAAACCGGCCTTTTTCCAGCTCACGAACAAGACAGGATCCTCTCTCCCAGCACCCAATAACTATCCTTTCTTGTGGCTTAGCAGCAGTTTTCAAAGGGGTGCTCCACAGCAGAGAAGATGTTTAGTCTCTCGATGAGCTTTCCACCACCTTGGAAGGACACATTTTGCCAAGACTTTAGATTTGAACAGTAAAACAAGCAGCTTTGTGGCCTGGGTGTATCACAGTCCCATTACATGGGTTGCACAAAGAGCTTTGGGGTTCTGATGAAATGAACTTGGGCAATGCCCATCTAAAAGATTTTTGTCCATCTTCCCATCTACCAGCCATAAAGCAAGGCGGCATTCTTACCTGGTGGCTGGTGGGCTGCCCTGTCCTAAGCCTGGGGTCAGTATTCCTCAGGTCTTTCTGGTTTTCAGAGGCTTTCCATTGGCAATTTAATGCATCTTTGCCAATTCCCTTGTTTTCATGCTGAGTTGCAGTTTGACTTCAGTAAAATAAACTATAAACAAACAAACAAACAAAACCCCCAGCAATCAGCACAGACTTCTTTGCAGACGCGCCCCGCCGCGCGGCAAGCCCCATGGCAGGGCTTTGGGGAGGGAGGTGGCGCCAGGTCTGGCCTGGCTCAGCCAGCACCAGTGGATGTCGGGCATGAAAACGCTGCCGTGGTCTGAAGCCAACGTAGTAGTTGAATGCTTGTCCTGCTTAACTCTTGTTCTATGACACTCGCCAAGAGCAGAGCAGCAAGCTAAACATTTCCATGCCGCTTCAGGTTTGGGGTTTTTTTTTTAATAGAGCTTTTTCCTCTCTGTTCTCTCCCTCCTTGTCCCTGCCCCAAAAGAAGCAGGACACTTGACGTCTTTTTACAAGGCTAAAACCTCAACAGCTTCAAGGGCGAAGGCCCTTGATGAGAGGCTGCGTCACGGGCAGAGCAGGACACAAAGAGGGCGGCGAGGAAGGCACCGCTTTCCCTGCAGTGCAGAGCGGGGAAGTGCCCCGCAGCTCATGAAAAGCTCACTGTGGCAAGAGGTGGAGGGCCTCAAAAAGTGCCCCATGGCACCTTTGTCCTGTACTGTGAAAAATGCAATATGCTTTAGAATTGGCTTTGGCACGTTGCCACATTCCCCACATGTAAAGGAAAGGTGTTTGCTGAAGGCGTCACATCAGGCAGGAGGAACAAAATCCCTGCCTTTACCCCCCTTGGCTCTCATTTGGCTCTGGTCTGAATTGAGATATCTGTCAGATAAATGACTGCCCGACAGGGCTCGGTCACGGTGAAAGAGGCCCGGGTTAAAGCTTGTCTGGGTCATGGGCTAGATGTGAGCAAGTGTGTACCTCCAAACCTATGTCGTCTGCAGCTCTGCAAATGCCAGCCAGGGGCTTTTCAGCAAACCGGCCTTTTTCCAGCTCACGAACAAGACAGGATCCTCTCTCCCAGCACCCAATAACCATCCTTTCTTGTGGCTTAGCAGCAGTTTTCAAAGGGGTGCTCCACAGCAGAGAAGATGTTTAGTCTCTCGATGAGCTTTCCACCACCTTGGAAGGACACATTTTGCCAAGACTTTAGATTTGAACAGTAAAACAAGCAGCTTTGTGGCCTGGGTGTATCACAGTCCCATTACATGGGTTGCACAAAGAGCTTTGGGGTTCTGATGAAATGAACTTGGGCAATGCCCATCTAAAAGATTTTTGTCCATCTTCCCATCTACCAGCCATAAAGCAAGGCGGCATTCTTACCTGGTGGCTGGTGGGCTGCCCTGTCCTAAGCCTGGGGTCAGTATTCCTCAGGTCTTTCTGGTTTTCAGAGGCTTTCCATTGGCAATTTAATGCATCTTTGCCAATTCCCTTGTTTTCATGCTGAGTTGCAGTTTGACTTCAGTAAAATAAACTATAAACAAACAAACAAACAAAACCCCCAGCAATCAGCACAGACTTCTTTGCAGAAAATACAAAAATCAGATTTTGGTCTGTTTTTCACGAATTATGTAATAGTCCCCATAGAAAACATTTGGTAAGGGGAAAAAAAAATAAAAATCTTTGTATACCCTCATTGCACTGGCCTTTTAAAATACCTTTATTTACTGGTGCCTTCAGCCACAGATGTTCAGAAACTAACATTCCCAGCTTGTGATAGAGAATTGCCCTCATCCAGCATTCCTGTTAGCATGGTGGGGAACAGCAGTAATGGGATTTTGATCATGGGCCTATATAGAGTATCAGCTGGGTACAGGACATTATTGACATTAAGGAGAACAGAAAACCAGACATTGCCAGTACCTCACTGAGGAATTTCTCCCCAGAGCTTGATGTGATGTACAGCCAGGGCCCTCGCAGCCAAATGAGTGAAATGGGATTGCCCAGGAGAAGCAGAAGCAAACTCCCGGCAAGTCAGTGACTGCTCCCTTTCACGTGGTCCCCATCACCTCCACCACCCCAGTTCCCAGACCAGCGCCTGTCCCTCAGCTCTATGGCTACAGCTACAGAGGCCAATTGCTCTCTGCAGTGATGTGATGCCCACAACTCTCTCCAAAGACCACAACAGCTTTTCCATCCTTCACCATGGGCTCCCGCTGCATGCTGTTGCCAGCAGGAGGGACCGCAGCCCCGTGACTTAGCAGCGCATCACTCGGGTGTCCCCAGCTCAGCGAGGGACAGCAGCGCAAGGAGGATCGGGCCAGACCTGTTCCATCCTGGGATGCTCAGCACCACACTTGCCACCTACTACAACAGGAAGGCAACACTAAAAAGGCTTCATTAAAAGGAGCTTCATTAAAAATAAAGAGGCAAGTACAGCAGAGAGCAGAGCACAGAGCCTGGGGGAGGGGAGGAGTGGAGCTCTGCTAATTTTCTCATCAGACGCCCTTCTCCATTACCGTCTCCTGGCTCCTGCTCTGAAAGTCAAGTGGAATTGTCAAGAGGAATCACCTGTGATTTAAAGTGCAGCTTTCCTCCGAGAGGTATGTAAAATTGCCACCTTCCTATTTGGAGCCTCTGGGGACTGGGAATCAGAGCCGCTGAATTGGAGGGGCGGAGGAAGAAAATGTTGGTCTTTCCTCCGGTCTCATCAGCCCCACTCCACCAGCCCTTAGCTGAAACAGAGATGGCGGCACAGGCTCCTTAACTCCAGGTGAGGAGACCAGCAAGTGCTACCGGCCCATGCCCACGCCCAGGAGATGGAGGGGAGCTTTCAGCAAAGAAGAGGCTGCATGAGGCAGCCCTCCGAGAGGCCCCCTGTCCTGGGGTCAGCTGGAAGAAGAGATTGTGCTCTGTCCTCATTAAGGTATCTTTGGAGTTAAACAGGACTCAGGTGGGATGCTTCAGCCCTGCCTGCTTGCTGTAAGCACCATCAGAATTTGGTTAACAAGGAGCTGGAGCATCTGAGACTACTGAAAAGCTTGTGTGTATGTGCCCTTCTGTGCGTTCCTGTCTCTGTAGTTATATAGAGATATATTTAAAAGAAGGTTAATTGGTCTCCTGGGAACTATAAAGAACTTGTTAGGTTCCTCTGTGTGAGCAGTGACTGTATGAAGCCTAATTACTAAGCCTGAGTTATTCTTTTTTTTGGGGGGGGTGGGGGGCGAGGCAAGAGGAATCTCTAAGGTCCTTATTAAAACCTACAAAAACTCTAAAGAATGATGGAATTAGAATTGATTTGTACATGTTGATCACAAGTCCAGAGCAAATAAAAAAATTGAATTTTCCCCATGAAATACTAATGGGGGTCGCATGGGCATGGCTTACACATCGCTATTGGGGGGATAAACAGAAACCAGTGTGCTGAGTGGCAAGAACAGCAGACCGCAGGCTTCCAGGTAAGGTGCACTCTTTATGCTTAGGGCAGGAAAAATACATACTTAGGTGTTCTTGCAGGGAGCATTTTACAAAGCAGCCACCTCAAATGTATTTTCAGGCTGATTAACTTTGAAAAATTGGAAATGGAAAAGAAAAGGACTTTTGTATAGAAAATGTACATTGATAGGAAAGAGAAAATAGCCATTTAAAAAGAAGAAGAGGAAGAAAAAAAACAACAAAAAAGGGAGGACCTGTGACATGGCTTTGGTCTGAAATGCCCAAAAGCATTCGCTTGGGATTTTTTGACTGCTTTGGAGTTGAAGTACTGTGGGTGGGAGACCGAAGCTTTCTCCAGGTGGAGGAGGGCATGGCTTAGGCAGGGGCAGCTCACAGCACTCTGCCCGTGCCTCGCAACTCGGCTTTACAGGAACTGCCAGGCAATGCCTCTAATTCCAAGAAAATATGATGCTGCCATTCCATCCCATGCATCCCACCATGGCAGAGCCCAAACACGGCTGTCAGTTTGATCCTGGCTGATTTGCCCAAGGTCAGGCACAGTTTCTGGTGCAGTGGAGAAGTCAAGCCAGAACGCTACATCCATGACTGTAAGGCCTTCCTCCTTCTCCTTGTCTTATGGGAGATTTAATTCTGAATCAGGGGAAAAAAAAATCCTCATAATTGGCACAACCTCTGTGAAAAACAGAACTCCGTTCATTAAGAGTCTTGCAGTGGCCAGGGACTATTTGGAATATGCTGTGCAGGGGAACAGCCTCTGTATTTCAGAAATATGCCGTGTTAAAAAATAAAAAGTCTAAGAAAAGCTAGCTTAAAAACCCTAGCCATCAGAGAACAGGGTTACAGTGAGAAGCAGCGAAAGGGCTGAGTAGTGGGCGAGTTTTGCTGGCACAAACCCGTGCCCAACTCCATGCACAAGTTGACAGACTCGGGGAGGTCACAGCTCTAAAAAATTGGTTCACTGCATTTGCTCACAAGCGTCTTTACTTTCTACTACCTCTGCTGTGAGGTGCAAGCTCTGTTTGCTGAGGGCCCAGAGTTTTTACTTCCAACATCAGGTCAGCACACCTCGAGGGTATGGATACAGAGAATCACACCATGGTTAAAGGAACAGCACAGTTTAGGGAACTAATTTTTATTTATTTTTTTTTAAGACAGATGTTTTGTTCAACTGGTATCAATTATTCTCAGCAAAACTGTATAATCCGTCATGTTTTTTCCTGTGTGTTGGTACTGCTTTTCTTCCAAACACATACTACAGCGCAATGCTCACTCCTAAGTGCAATCTAATATTGGTGCTCCTGAGCTAATTTAAGGGATAGGGACAAATCAAAAGTAACTCAAAATATATTTCTAAACCTTGTGGTGAAACCAAATTATCATTACTTTCCAAAAGATACTGGAAAAGTCTCTGACCTGCTGGAAGGAAGCAGCAAGCCTGCCAGCATTACAGATAATGTTGTAATCTGCCTCTCTCTGACTTTAGCATCTTTATCTTAGCAAGCTGATACCACCTGAAAAATTTGACAGATATTATTCTTGAAGGCCAAAACACGATGTCTGTGCAAAGACAACTCCAGCTACTTTGAGTCTGAGCTGAAAAAATAAGATTACTTGATTTGAAATGAGTGCTTATCTAATGTTCCTTCCTTGCTGGCATGCTTGCTTGCTACCACACTTTCAGACCATGCATTTAGCTGAATCTCTCCTCAGTCACCGGTCAGCCTTCTTTGCAGAAAACAGGCTGGCATGGGAACACTGGGAGAGAAAAATCTGCTCACAACAACCTCCCCTGCAGCATCGGCAGCCCTGATGTTAGCACATGTGAGCCTCCAAGAGAAACTGCTCAGTAGATGCCTGAAACCAACCAGAAAACTTGACTCCTTCCTTGACCAAGCTGAAACAAATGCAAGTTTTCCATCAGCAGTAATGAACATGAAGCAGGAGTTACGTCCCTGTACTGAGGAATCTCCGCAGACCAGCCCAGAGAAGGTGGCCAGGCAATGCAGCCGTGCCCACAGGACAGCGATCTGGAAACCTGAGCCACAGACCAACCTGGGGCCAGTTTGGTTCCTTGCATTGCTTGGTGAGCTGCAGATCAGTTCCCTACAGCCCTACAGCGTGGTGGCTCGCTTGACCTTGTGAGGCTCTGCAGCCAACACGGCACGCTCTTGCCCCATTTCCCAACAGGCAGTCATTGAACTGTTTCGTTTGTCTATTTTCCCTAAGCATCTGCTATAGACCACTGCTGGAGAGAAAATACCACTGTAGGTAGATCCTTCAGCTTGATGTAATGTGGCCTTTCTTATCTGACATCTCAAGTAACTCTGCCCCTCCCCTGGTGCCCACAGAATCACTGAATCACAGAATGGCAGGGGTTGGAAGGGACCTCGGGAGGTCATCTAGTCCAACCCCCCTGCTACAGCAGGTTCGCCTAGAGCAGGTTGCATAGGACATCGTCCAAGCGGGTTTTGAATATGTCCAAAGAAGGAGACTCCACAACCCCCCTGGGCAGCCTGTTCCAGTGCTCTGTCACCCTCATGGTAAAGAACTTCTTCCTCATATTCAGCTGAAACCTCTTACACTTCAGTTTGTGCCCATTGCCCCTTGTCCTGTCACTGGGCACCAGTGAGAAGAGTCTGGCTCTGTCCTTGTGACATGCACCCTTAAGCTATTTGTAAGTGTTGATGAGATCCCCACCTTTCCCTGCTATTGCGCTTGGAGAGTTGAGGTGTCCTGGTACCAGAAGCCCCAGACAACAGCGCTACAGGTCATACATACCTACAGGCACGCCTGCATACACGAGCGCTGGCAGGCCATCTCCCCGTGTATGCTGCATGAACTAATGCGTCAGTTTACTTTACATCCTGAAGTCCCTTCCATTTGCAAATATCAGTATTAGATATGTAAACATGAGATAACACAAACATCACCTTTATGCAAACCCACACAATTTCTAATATGCATGTGCCCCTTTAAAACCAGAAAAAAGCTCTTGAAGACTGGATACCCCTCATATTTTCTGATTGTCCATCAGTGGTGCCATTACTTTGTCAGAAATCCCAATAAAAGCAAAGGTCTGACCTTTTCCCCCAGATAATTTCCTTTTCATAATAGCAAGAAGACAAAGCCAAGCAGTGAATTTCTGCGAGGATTATTGCACTTCTTGGGTGGCTGATATGACTTGGCCTCTGGCATCAAGCCATGCTACGCACTCCAGAAATGCACCGCATTTCATCGGTTATTGCTTGCATATTACTGCTGGGCAAGTGAACGCTCCATACGCTGGAACAAATTCAAGCGCCTTGAAAAGAGATATCTTCCTCAGCATTGGCATTCGTGTGATGTGGCTGTAAATTATGCCCAGAGTGTTCATTTTCTTTTAAAATGTGTTCTCATCTCATAATAATTAATGGTGTCAAGTTACTGGTGTGAAAAAAGCCTGACTTTACAACGATGGATTAATGAAATAACAGTCATGGCTGGAGTAGCAGCAATAAATTGTTAGAGAGGAGTGACACACCTGAAGTGATACTTTCAAAGGCCTTAAATTATTTAGGTTTCAATGTTCCTCATAAATATTTGGTTTTGTTAACATTTGTTTCTGTGTTAAAAATGGAATCAGCAGCTCTGGCAAGAACAACTCTCTTGCTGATGGGCGGGGGGAAACGGGGCGCCTGTGCTTTCCAACACATCCTTCTCTACCCCAGGAATGACTTCCTAATTCGGCAGTCATCTGTACATCTCAGACCTTCACTGTTCAGGGAAGTGAAATCCAAACTCCACAGGCTCAGAAAGGCTTTGAATCCATAGCGCTGAGCTTATGGGTCCACATCGCTTTCTTCTTAAAACTGGTATGAACCGAGAAACTCTTGGAGTAGTCAAACGGGGAGAAAACAGAGTAAGCAATTTCCACATAGATACCCTTTTGATTAAATTCTTTATTCAATCCATTTTAATATTCAATATTCTATGAAATGCAAGAAGAAGAGGGACAGAGCCCTGCAGATATATTGGGAGGGAGGAAAATCTCATTTAGAACATCGGGAAACTTATTTAATGTCAAAGAGCGCTGGATCAGGCTTTTGGAAACCACACCTAAGGGCAAGGCAAAGGGAAAAAATATATTCTCTCTGCTTATAATGTGTCTGACACAAGATCCCTAATTGCTGGCATAAACTGGTATAAAAAATTGACTGTGGGTATCAATGGAATTACATAACTTTGTAACTGATGAAGACTCTATGCATTTCCCAATACTTATTATCAATTAAACTTGGTGTTCTAAATTGACAATTAGGTATTGTTAATTAGATTGTTTGGTAGGAAAAAAAATCGCTGAAAACCACAGATATTCCTCCAAACATCACCTCAATTCAGATCCTACAACAAAACTAATAAATAGTAATCATTTTTGTAAAGCAAGCAGTACCTAATGAAAAGACAGCAAAATCATCAAGAAACTTCCCAATGCAATATAAAGCATTCCATTTCTTTCCTCCTTGATATTTTGTTTTCCAGACTGGAGGTTTTCTTCATTGTGCTCTTATGATGGCCTCACACTGTTCCTTTATCTCCATCAAGGCTTGCATCAGGCTGTGATCTGTCCCATGGGTCACTTTCATAATATTATAGGCCTTGAGGAGAGAAGAGAGAGGGACACGTTAGTCATTGCACAGACTGTACGACGGCGTTGGTCACTGCAGTGGGGCAGGGATATAAGCACCGGCCCTCAAGTGGTTGGCAGCTGAGGCACTTGAATGCATGGCATATTAGAAATGGGAGTGAAGTATCACAGAGTGTGTAATGATTTGTCTCTGACAAAGGAGGAGGCACTGACACATTATTCTTAGGTGTTAAAGCCCACAAATATGTTGCACATACGGGTGTTTGGAATAGAAGACGAAGATACTTTTGCACTGAGGCATGAAGGCCGTTTTAAGATTGGTCAACTACAGCACCCAAGGCTTCGATACATTATTTAAAAGACGACTGTGACATTCATGATGTTAGTAGCCTCAAAGTCCTGTAAATAGAAATGGATTAATGCTTAACCAATGGAATAAAGTGCCTTAACTGTATCAGGAGAAACTATGCATAGCATCAAACAAATGAGTACATTAATAGCTTCACTCTAAAAAGACATGCAGGGAAATCGGTCTTTGCTGCTTCTCCCAGGGATTATTTTTCTGTGTGCGTTGATCATCTTTTATTGCTTGGCCAATTTATGCTTGCTGATATTGCCTGTAAGTGTCGCTGATTCCCTGCCACAGATATGTCTGAAATGCTCTTTGCCCAGCTCATGTTTAGATCATCACTTTTCATATGACATTTCTGCTTCTTCCTCCCATTAAATTCCTCCTGCAAGGGAAGAAGTACCAGATGGAAATGGATTCAGCACTTATGAAGAAAGAACAAGGGAGCTAGGTAGGAGAAAAGACATCAGAGATATTTCCTCATCCCAAATTGAGGATTTGCCAAAACCTAAATGCAGCCTGTGTTTCAACGGGTTCCCGGTCCAGTCAGCTGACAAAATTCAGCTAAATCAGCTTTGGATTGCAGGAAAAGGATCTTTTTGGAAACAAATGTTGAGGAAGGGGCCTTATTTAAATTGGAAAGATAAAACTGAAAATAAATCTATTCTTTGGTGGGATGAATGAAAGCCTGCTTCCAAATTCTAGAGACTGGCAAGCATACGGAAATTCTAGCACAGTTTATTTTTGCTTCAAATTAGCTAATTCTTAAAAGATGAGGGAGGCAGCAAAAGACTGAAAGAACAAGTTGAAATAGCAATCAAAACAAATCAGAGTGTGCAAGGAGCTCTAAAAAGAGTCAAATATGTTCTTAGCTACCACAATACCCTACTACTAAATGATAAAATACTCAGTTAAACGGAACAATGGAAATGCTTTCACCACCATTAGAAATGCCTAAGAAACATGAAATAAAATCAGAAATCCTCAATTTTTGCGTATTTTTATTTTAGCAGAAATAGAAACCTGGTCATGTTTTTGCAAAAGGTTTGCAAGTAAGACATACTTGTACTCCCTGAAAAGACTACCTAAATTGTCCTTAGTGTTCTGATTTTCTTAGTTTAACATATTGGGGAAATGTAAAGAACAGATCATAGAAGTATTTCAACATAGTGGAGTGTGAGGTATTAAGCTGTACAAGAGGTTGGGTTTTTTAAAAATAAATAATTGAAAAAATCATGCAAAAAGCAAGAATAAGAGCCAGTCCTTCCCTTGTAGAGGCAGTGGGATGGAGAAAGATGAACACTTGCATGGCGTAGGAATCCCTGGATGGCACAGAGCAGGACAGCTGCGGGTGGGAACCCGTGCGTGTGGCAGTGCAGCAATACGGTGCTGCGCCCAGGCTAACTAGGGAGGGACAGGGTCACCCTAGAGAGCAGTGGCCAGGTAAACTGGCCATGGATCCAGATGCACTTGGTGCACAGCGTTTGCATGCCCTGGCCAAGAAAGCTGTTGGATTTATTGTGAATGATCTCTGCTAAGAGCTGTGCATTTGGATACATCTGAGTCGCAGTCCCGGGGCAGCTGACTTTGATCTTCAGCCCACCTTACAGGACAGAGCTCAGGCAGTGATGGACCTGGACACCTGATGCACAGCCAGAAATGTCCATATGGATATGCCCCTGTTAAAAGGCAAAAATCCTTAGTATCAAACCTAATCTTGAGATAGTGCTGCCATTGCTGGCTTCTTTCTCACCTCCAACATTTCCTTTCCATTTCCTTTCTCTCCTCAGCATGGCAGATAAATGCATCCAGTCTTTATCCTTTTGTTTTCTCGGGGAGAAAATCATTCTCATGCAAAGTACTGTCTCACACGCTGCAGTACGAGTCAGACCCAGCTGCGTCCAAGTTAGAATAGCAATGACTTCTCCAATCCCCAAATTAAACCGGCATTAAGTTATGTAGCTGTTTTTGCAAAGGTCAATGCAAAACTGGGGATAATTTCACCTCCAAAGCAAGGAATTGTTTTGCTGGGCAGAAGCAGGAACATGCAGGCTCTCTGAAGACTCCCCTGCTCTCCTCGATTGCACAGCTGACCAGCAGAGCCAGGGCTGAGCAGAGTCTTGTGGCCTGTGTGGTCTTCCTCTCAGCTAAAAGAACAAATCTAATTATGAAAAACTACAGTAATCACAAGACAGCAACATAGGCCACGGTGTCATCAGCCATATACTGTCCCTCTGAAGAATATGAAACCCATTAGATTAGTGTATGGCCATTGCTCCATGAATGCAAATGAAACGCAGCACCGTCGCTTGCGCCTGATTCGCAGCTGCGGGGACCGGTGGGCAGGTGCAGGATGGCACCGCTCCGTCACAGAGAAAGCGGAAAGCAAACGGCCATGCGCCAAAATGGCATGAAGTGAAGGCTAGCATTTCAGGGGGAGTATCTGTGGTTTTCCATCACTCTTGATTGAAGGGGACACTTGTGAAAGCAGGCGTAGGAAAACCAAAATCTATCACAGTTACTACCAACCACAGCTGGTAAACCACTCAGCGTTTGAAGCAAACACATAGAGAAAGGGGATTTCTTCAGTGTTGCTGTGAAACCCGGGAGGGATTTCACCCCAATTCCTGTGCTTTTTGCCTCCACACCAGGGATTACAGTAAGAAGGGAAATGATATTGTCCCTATTGCTGGCCTTCATGAGACAAGACAGCCATGCCATTCAGCTCGTGGGAGGATGAAGGCGCTCCTTCACGTGCCAGCCACGTGTAGGGTCCGCAGGAGATGCTGGCCGGTTGGCGTCGCACACGCGCGCACCCCCCTGGCACA
>NW_009260596.1:426959-519436 GCF_000687185.1 Egretta garzetta | reverse complement strand
AGACAAGGCGCTGCAGCACTCATCAGCTCAGAAATGAAGTCATCTTGAATCCAAGCCTTCCCCTCTGCACCCTGACTGTCCCCCCAAACCGAGACCAGCCCCGCTCAGGTCATGGGCAACAAAACAGGTGAGCTTACAGTGCTGTGAAGGTAACAACTGACACCTAACGAATATTTATGCTAATGAGCGCACCTCAGGATAAATCTACGCACTTGCTAGGGCGTCCAGTGAGCTCCAGAGATGCAGACCCATCCTGGGCTCCTGCAGGAGTGCTACTTCCCAGCTTTTCTTGTCACAAGACAGCTTGTTGCAACTTTTGATATTGCCACTTTTTACAGTCATTCCAGGCTCTTTCATTTAGATTTGCCTGACTGGGCTCCTCGTCTTCTTCTGACAAAGGTTTTTCTGATCTATAATTCCATTTGTCCTCCCACCATTATATGTTTCATATATACATGTATTCAAATTTAAAAAATAATATGTTGGTCGTACAATAAACCAAGGGCTACATTCAGGTTTTATTCCAGAAGTGGAGTATTGCCTGTCTGTAACATTCCATTTCCAAAACCTAGCAAATTAGATTCTGCAGGGCCTAATATACTTTCAGGAGCTGATTTAATTTTAATGGGTAACATAAAGCCATCCACATTATTTAAGCTGCCTTTGGGGGTGCAGGACAGAGAGCTAAAACCCAAAGGGCACTAGGAGTAAGGTGGTTATGCTTAGTGATTCCTTGGAGGTGGCAGAGAGAGCAGCAGCAAGCGCTGGGCTGCAGGGCTGTGCATGAAGATCTGCTGGCCTTGACAGACGGCGCATCTGATGCAGAGGGGCTGTCAATCCCCAGCAGCTCTGAGGCGGTGCCTGATTAAACAGGATTTATAGGAGTGAGGTGAATTTCACTCAGATCCCAATTCCTCTACACCTTCCACATCCTTCTCCTTAATGCCACACTGAAATTAGCCTGACGAGGGCTCCAACAGGGTGCTATTGGGTGTCAGAGTGTATTAAGAAGAGTAATGAAGCAGAGAAGGTAACCGAGTTTCTGCTCTGAGCGTGTGGCGTGCTCTGTCGGCACATCTAATCACAAAGGGCCACACTGTGTTCTCATATAACTCCAGGACATTATCTGAGTTATGTTAGGAATCACATCCTTTACTCACAACAAACTGGGAATTTTATCTTGCTCTAATTTGTCCCAGTGTAGACACTAATGAAGGGAACCAGTTTCAGGTCTCATCCAAAGCAGTGCTGTGTCCTATGCTTACAAGCTGCATGGAGAAACAGGATGACAAGAAGCTTTTCCTCCTCTCAGCTGTGCTCCCAGAGAGCGGGAGTTCAGTCTCCCCCCTGTCTCACACATGTGGGTGAAAAGGGGGAGGCTGAATGGGGAATAGGCAAAACCAACACAGGATTAGTTTGTAAATGGTCCTGCATCTCAGCTGTAAAGCACTTAACTGTGTCCTTGTGGACCACTAATGGCTTGGAGACCACAGTCAGAGAGGCACCGAAGTATGGCACAGAACAGTAAGAAGCAGCAGCCTTATCCCCCTTCCCAGGGATTTGAAAGAGGAGATCACAAACTGAAGAAAGGTTTCTGTGTTAGGCATTGCTCAGTATTCAAAGGATAATATGGTGCCAATCTGGCTTGCAACAGGCAACTTCTTTAGTAGAAACCCCATCACAACTTCCACCTTCACTGATGAGCAGCAGTCAGATGGCTCTCGGGGTATTCACTCCAGTTTAATTTAATGCAGTATTGTATGAGAAATGCAATTAGAAGAATGCCTGTTGATATATTGCAGCAGTATCAATGAAAGACCCCCTCTGACTGGGGTCTCATTCCACCTTCTGAAAAGGAAAGTCTGAATGTTTGGGAATTATAAATATTATGGGGGAAACAGCAGAGCAGATTACCTGGCACATGACAGATATATGACTTACTTCTGAATAATGCATGGAAAATAGAATTGATTACTCTTCCATCTGCTTTTCAATGATCAGAATTGGCCATAATTTAAGTTAAATATATCAAGTGAAGATTTAAGTTACCAAGACTTAGTAAGACTGGCATTGTATTAAAAGCTGATTTATTATTTCAACATGTGGAAATTATCAGTTATTCAGCTTGCATAATTAATCAGATGTTAAAACAGGGGTTGAAAAATCTAAGTACAAAATACTGAGTTATCTAGAGAGTCATGATTGATATTAATTTTATAGGGGATCCAGGCAGGAGTAAAAACCCCTCCTTCCCCCACCCCCAGTGCAGACGCCCATCCCCTTCTAGCCCAAGCAGCTGCCCTAACTCTTTGCCACAAGCCTAGCTCTTTGCACAGTATGGATGTTAAACAAAGGGGACAGACAGACAACTTCTGCACTTCTTTCCAACACTGGTGCCAAAGCTGGGGCCCGCTCCTGCCCAGAGCAACAGGCAAGTAGCTGGGCCAGGTAGATTACTGCAGCAGGAAGGCTACAAAAATGATCCGAGGGCTGGAGCACCTCTCCTATGAGGACAGGCTGAGAGAGTTGGGCTTGTTCAGCCTGGAGAAGAGAAAGCTGTGGGGAGACCTGATTGCAGCCTTTCAGTACTTAAAGGGGGCCTATAGGAAAGATGGGGACAATCTTTTTAGCAGGGCCAGCTGTGACAGGACAAGGGGTAATGGTTTTAAACTACAACAGGATAGGTTTAGACTGGATATAAGGAAGAAATTTTTTACAATGAGGGTGGTGAAACACTGGAACGGGTTGCCCAGAGAGGTAGTGGAGGCCCCATGCCTGGAAACATTCAAGGTTGGGGTTGGACGGGGCTCTGAGCAACCTGATCTGGTTGAAGATGTCCCTGCTCATTGCAGAGGCGTTGGGCTAGATGACCTCTAAAGGTCCCTGCCAACCCAAAGCATTCTGTGGTTCTATGCTCAGCAAAGGCAATGAGGAGGCTGTGTCAGGCACTGGAGGTGGGCCAAGGGATGAGAGGGGGAATGGCACGGAGCATGCACTGTCTTCAGGCCAAGGCGACCACAGGACAATCAATAATACAAGGGAATAAGCGCAAGACCTCTTTGGGGGAAACTGGAGGCAGCACATCTTCCAGGGAGAGAAAAACACCCTCGCAGTGATTGAGGGCTTGAGATGGGAAGTGAGTGAGAGCCTACAGCCTGAGGACATGTTGCACTTGGAAGGGGATTCTTCAACATCTTTAAGATGATACTAACAGCAGTGTAACAGCTGGACAAATAAGAGCCTGGGGTAAGAGGAAATTAATATAAAAATCAGCTCAGGTACAAGAGGGTTGGGTTAAAGCTGAAATGTAACTAGCAAAGCTCCAGCTGCAAAACCAGATCAAGGAAGAGAAAGACGGTGAATCATATAGAAATAGGAGGGATCGAGGAGATGCCTGTTGACTTTAGCGTGGCTCACAATAAAATACAAGCATTAAAGGTAAAGTTCTCCAATCTGAAATCACAGATTGCTGATAGGCAAAAAGGAGGGTAGAGACTGCAACTCTACTCCTGCTGTACTTTCAGTGCTCCCAGATTCACTTTGCTACAGAAAGAAGGAGAGTATGAGGCACTGAGATATTTTTATCTCTTTGGATCTAACAGTAATTTTTCACCCATGCACCTCTGAGCTATTGAACTGTGATTAGCAGTGACTGATACTGGAGGAAGTCCGTGTCTGAAACGCTGAGCAAGAGTGACCCATCACCATACTCAGCTGCAGCCCGGGGAAACACCACCGCTAGAAAAAGCAGTGAGGAGTATCCAAAGGCATGAGGTCCAGTCAGAACAGAAGGGGGAGACACACAGCAGGTTTGGGGGAAGCAAGGGAGGGGGACAGGGAAGAAACAGTTCACAGTACTGGCCTGTTTCAAGGTCTCCAGTGCTTGAGGAAACATATCTTGACTGTACTGCAGTTTGCCGACTCGCATCAGCTGGACAGCCCTCAGCGGATGGAAACCAGGATAATACAGGCTGCGGAGAAAAAGGAGGAAAATGTGTCACTGTCAGCTCTCACCTTCACAGTCACTGCCTCTGTGGAGAGCTATTAGGGTGGGACTGCAAAGTCATTGTGAATGTTAATAAGGTACTCAGAGAAAATTAGCTGCACTACTGAGAAGCATGAAATACTGAGGGGAATTAGCAAATTATTACTCTCCATCTCAGAGGAATGCCTTTAACATTATCCTGTTAGAAAGCGACGAGAGTGGGATTATTTAATTCGCTACTGTTAGATAACACAATAGCATTTACTGTACTTAGTGTTGCAAACAGAGGTCGTTCACAATCCCAGGTCTCTGGAGAGGCATAATTTTAAGAGGAAGCCTCAGCAGGGAACTCAGTCCTGGATCCTCCAGGATGAAGGAGAGGGACTGCAGGGAAAGCGGGTACGTAACACGGAGGCCACCATTTCTGAGGGTTTGCTTGCTGCTCTCTGTTGCAGAAAGAACCAGTGCTGCACGTTCAAGGAAACATCTCAGACTTGGCTTGTGCATCTAGACAAGGTATCTGCTTGTGTGAGGATACACTCCTGTTCTTACTCAATTAATTTCACAGAAGCAGAGGTTTTCCGTCAATCTCACTGGAGTTAATGAAAAGAGAACTATGCTCTCTTTTTTTTCTAGGAAGTAGATGGAGAGCAATGCCATCATTAATTCCTCTCAAGAGGCTCCTGAAATTTCCGTGCTTTCATGATGACTACTCTGCATTTCCAAAACCTGCCAGCCTTTGGCTCACAAGACCTGGATCCCACCCCAGCCCTGTGTCCTGGATGTGGAGAGCAAGGGGACTGCAGAAAGTCATGGACGTGACTTGCCTGGAACTGGCCAGTAGGAAACATGAGGTGAAGGGACACACCTGGAAGTTTTCACCTGCAAAAGATCTTAGATCTATTTTGACTGACTACACAAATGAAAGAATAAAAGCCTTAAGCACAACTCACCAAAGACAAACGTCCTATTTGATCAAACAGCATTTTATTTCCTCAAGTACACCAGCAGTGTGCTTGAGGAGTAAAAATACAAAATTTGTCACAACTGAAGAAAGAAGAGCCAACAAGCTTCTCAAAATCTACTCTTCAAAGAATTTGTTTTTGTGTTTACGCCAAGCCTGTGATCATCAGACTTCAGGGGAATTACTAATGAATGATACCACTGCAGTCAGAAGGACACTTAACTCTACATGGGTATGATTAAATGCATGCGAAGACACTAAATGATGTATATTTGTACAATGTATAGGAACCTTTGGATAAGTCTGCATGCAAATCAATGAGTTATTTTTCCCTATTATTTTTCACTAATGAAAATGCAAACACGGTTAAATACAGGTAATTGTTTAAATGGCAGCGCATCTGGCTGTCCTTACAAATCTCAAATGAAGATGTGTAAACACCATGGAAAATGTTTCACACCCAAACACCCCTTTTCTGCTGATCCTGTGCAGTTTCAGTGAAGACACATAGAAACATGTGGGAAAGTGTGCCTGGCAGGATCTCAGGAGCCACAGCTCCTGCCAAAGCCTCTCAGGAAGCAGCAGAAACCAACTCCTCAATGACAATAATCCATCCTGAATTGCCACCAGCACCACCTGTTCAGACCCCTTGTGTGTTGCAGTTCAAGAAGGCTGAAGAGCCAGCAGACAAGAGAGAAGAAAAATGATAGCACTTATCTCAGTCCAAACTGACCACTCAGGAACTTCAAGGATCCAGTTAAATAAACACTGGAAAATTATCAGTAGATTTATTTTTAGATTTTGTTTCTGGTTATTATATAAATGAACATGGTGCTATCTGCTACCAGTTAAATAGGGAGAAAAAGCAACTAAGAGATTTTTGTGTGGATTATTGAGGAGTAATAGAAACTGCAGTGCTAACATGCACAAATAGGAGTAGGGAGCACATGCACAGCTTTGTAAAAACTGCAAAAAAATGATGCCTATATGATTGCGTACTTCCACCCTCATCTGTGACTGCTGCAAAGGAAGGAGTAAAAAGGTCATTCCCTCTCCTCTGGGCCACCAAAATGCCAAGATGCCTGGGTCCATGGCCACAGGAGAAGGAGTCAGGGAGATAAAGGCTTTTGCATGAAATGATAACTCATCTTTGCAGTCCCCACTAGACTGTCTCTGCTGTATCCTAACAGCCCTGATTCTTCTCCCACTGCTCCTTCACAGCCTCTTCACATCTCCTTCATTCCACACCTTTACCTTTCATCCTTCCAATCATCTTTTTGATGCCTCTCCTCTTCCTCTCCTTCCTGAATAACCAGCCCCATCCAAAATACCAACAAAACAGGGAACTTGGGTCCTGCCTGTCCTGCGGCCGCTGCAGGGATGGCAGCTCACGTGGACAAACCCAGGCTATGCTTTAGGTCAGCAACGTGGCGCCTGCTAAACTCCACATGGGCCCATCAGAATTCAGAATCTGCCCCTCCGTACAGGTTTCTTTCTGTAGATCATACATTCACCTGCAGTCAATGAAGATTTAGGATTGTGGTATACACAATACCAGAGAAAACAGGCAGCAATTTAGCAATGTCAGGTACGCAGCCCAGGCTACCAGCCATAAATTAAAGCAAGTGAAAATTTAAGATGAGGACACAGAAGGATTAAGTTTGAAACAAAGAGCCCTGTGCTCATAAATATTTACAAAGCTGATTTACGGAGCTGATTTATGCTCTGATCTTATGCATGTACATAGTTACATTTTGCAAGCCTTAACATTGACATTTGAAACAACTGTTTATTATCATATTCTGGAATAAATCTATTAAACTAGTTGAACACCTTTTGTGGAATTGAGTGAGTTTACTAGAGAAAACCAGGCAGCTTGCAGCTCTTCTGGGAGATGTGTAAGTGGAAAAAAAGCTGCTGGCTTCTTCCAGGCATCCCTAGGATTCAGTATTATGAAAAACTGGCATGGTAGAAAGAACTAAGATGCAGTGTCAGGTACTTGTGAGCCAATTTATTATCCCCACGCATTGCTCTGAACAAAACAGAGTGGATAAATCTAAGAATAAGGAAGACATTTACCAGCCAAAGAACTGATACCTGAAGACTGTCAACAAGAGACCAAGACAACTATAGAGAAATACATGCTGCAAAACATGTTACAGCTTGGGAAGAGTAGGATTTCAATCTGAAAAGGATTTGATGAGATTTATCAAGGCCTGAGGGACAGGCAGGGGAACAGTAACATACTGAAAGCTGAAATAAAGATAGTTCTGTGGAGCGATGTTTCCTGGCCCGTGGCACTGGTCAATGCCCAGTAGTCCACTTGCAAAGAGAGATTAAACAGAATACAACAACTAACAAGTAAGGCTGTGCTGTAAACAAGAGGACTGGAGGAGGCTGAGAAAGAGCTGTACGTTTTGTATCACAGCCTCTGCTTGTGTAAGACAGCACAGCTTTGTTCCCATCTGTGACCAACAGCATCCATGCTGGCCTGTCTCTCTAGCCTGCCCTCCTGCCTATTGACTGGTCCCCCCAGTGTGGTGTCATCTGCAAACCCCACAGACATGCCTTCCCTTGCCTCCTCTGGGCTGTTGATAAAGATGTTAAACAGCATGGGTCCCAGGACAGACCCCCGTGACACCCCACTGCTCCTGTCATCCAAACAGTGCACGACCCAACAGCCATGACCCATACTCTGTAAAGCTGCTCCTAATATACCGTGAGATCGATAGCTCCTATTTGTAATTCAGCCACAAGGTTTGCCTTGATTAACCCCCAGAGAAGCCACTGATCATATACTTCATAAAGAAAAAAAAAAAATTTTTCTTTGTTCTATATATCAGCTTTGAATCTCTTCAAGAAATCCCTTGTGTTCTCATGTAAAGGACAATGTGAAAAAGACAACCCTTGACAAATTTTAGCCAGTTCCTTCTATTTCCTTATACTGTAGTTCCATTAATTCCAGTTGACTTATGTCCCGTTACAAGGTAAATAAACAGAGCTTTTGTGTTCTTTTGTGAATTAAAGTCTAGTATTAAAAAAAAGACACTGCAAAATCAATGCCTTTTCTGATGCCTCATATTTTAAAATAAATGGACGCCTACCATTCCCTGTAAATCAGTCTGTGGGGTTAACATTTATACTGTTGTCTTCAGCCTGATGTAATTATAAGCAGGCAGGATTTATAAAATCTCAAATAAGGCTTTAAAATGGAAATGCTACAAGGCTCTTTAATATGGTGACATGTAAAAAGTGATGCTATACATAGCTGTAAATTGGTTTGCAGTACCTTTTAGTGCAAGTAAATATGACAGCATAAAAGACATAAAGCAGTTTTAGAAGCTGCAGCAACAGAGAAGGAATTAAGAGGAGGCTCCTGGGCATCGGGAAAGGTGGTGAGCAGAATGTAAAGGGGACAGCATCAGCCTCATGACAGAAACACACTCACTACAGCTGGTGAGAACGCGCACCACAAATACAGCACCCAGTAAGTTCAACCTTTTCTTTCTCTGATTTATTCTTGATTTCTGAACTGCTCAGTATTTGAATACATTCATTAAAGTTGTTCACTGAACTGCAGCCCAGGAAATATTTTTATGTCATCCAGTTATTTGTTTTTTCATTACTCAGTGATGTGAGACTGGTCATCTAATTCGCATTATATTATTTCTGCTCCTTGACTGGGATGATCAATGGGTTCTAAATATGGGAATTACAAGAAACATTTTTAGGACAAATTTAAGGACAAATTATTATTTGAGCTAAAACGTATGAAACATTTGGTATCTATCAACATTTCCGGGGAGGATCCAGTTATTTTATGAATAGTCAACGAAATCGTATGTCTCAGGAGCATAAGACAGGTAAACTAACTGTGATCATTTAGGAGCTCACAGATCTTAAGGCCAAAGGGACTGTGCTGCAACTGTTCAATCTCTACACAGAATTTCACCTAGCAAATCCCACTCAAAAACCAGCAATTTGAAGCCAAAATAGTGCTTAGCAATGCTCTATTTATAGAAAATAATCTTAAGCAGCTTTATACATCATTTGCTCAATATTAGTATTTTTTAATAAGCACTAGGCCTATGCAAGAGTTTTACCTCAGATGGAACAAGGTTACAGGGTTATTTTTGGAGGAAGTGGGAATGTGTTATCGATACTAAATGACTCTGTTTTGCACGTTACGTATTAGAAGTCTAGTTGAAACTGTATAATTTCTAAGGGCAATATATCTATATTAACCTGTGTGTAATCTTTAGGGTTCCATGTGAAAGCCTTCCAAAAGAACACTGCCCTGACTTTGAGGTTAATAATGCATTTTTTCTTGAAATAATAATGGTGTTATCCTGCCATTTTTTCTGGCTTCTCTTTCTCTCTTTTTCTCCCCCTTTCTTTTTTTTCTCTTAACAACTCCCTATTTATCATGGATGACCAGATAAGTTTAAATCAGTTCAGTGCCTTACAACTCTCCTTATACTTTCTGCAGCAGCCATGTCACTTTTGGAGTAGCTGACTAAATTCTGTACCTGTGGCAGACCTGATACACTCCAGCTGCCCTGCAATGTTTATCATAGAATCATAGAATCATAGAATGTTTTGGGTTGGAAGGGACCCCTAGAGGTCATCTAGTCCAACCCCCCTGTGGTGAGCAGCGACACCACTAACTAGATCAGGTTGCTCAGAGCCCCGTCCAACCTGGCCTTGAATGTTTCCAGGGATGGGGCCTCCACTGCCTCTCTGGGCAACCTGTTCCAGTGTTTTACCGCTCTCATCATCCATTTTATCTCCCCATCGCAGTGTCTCACTGAGAAGATCAAAGCATCAGCGAGCAGTTCAATGCTGGCATCATCCTTTTCTATTTCTTCCCAGATTTGACCTCTCTCATTTGGATTTTGGGATTGGCTCCTCAGCACTAGCAGGGAGGTTTTCCTGGAGGCAACCACTAGTGCACATCCCTAGAGCATTACAAAAAAAGCTTTGCTGGTGATGAGAAGACTTTAATATTAGTAGGAGCTTTATGCTGGCAGATCTCTCACAAACTAAAGCAGGAAAAGTTAATTTCTGTTACTCTTACATAAGACTATTAATTACACCTAAAAGACTTACTCTTCTGGTTTGACCAAATAACAGCAGAAAGTCAGGATAATTTTCTGAGCCAGCTGGGGTCTGATATCAGTAGATACGTGTAGACCTAGCAGCTCTGATCAGAGTTCACTTGGAAGTCTCCATACTCTTATAATATATCCCAACTCTACATCTTTGCAGTCTGATTTGCATGTGCTCTCTATCTGTATCATTCATGCATTGGCAAAACTCGCAGTATCCCCAACCTTGACATTTTCACCAATGACCACAACTCATGCATGAGCCTCACCATACTAAGCACTAAAAAGCACGGTGTGACAGCATTTGTCTTGCACAGATAAGAGAGGGAGGCCCAGGCAAAGGAAGTGGTTTGTCCTATGTTACAGGAGAAAATCCCTGGGCAAGCCAAGAGTTGAACCTAGTGTGACATATTTGGCTCATGCAGAGTCTGGTTCTTGTGTCTATGCTGTACTGTCTATCTGTCTGGCTCTGCCAATCCAAATGAAAGTAAATGTAGTTTTATAGGCTTAAAAGGCTTGCTGTATTTTGCAAATGAAATGTAGAGGCAGTAACCCTCATTTAGAAACTTTTGTGCCAGACTGTCAATTTATTTTTGCGGTTTTTTTTTTTTTTTTTATTCTGTCCTCACTCAAGACGTGTCCTGTTATTTCAGTGAAATAACTGTCTCTGGAAACGGTTCAGAATTTACATCCTCGAAACTATGGCTCAAAAGGCTTTTTCATCACATCTGCATCTCATACTGTTCCATTACTATTTGTTTCAGTAATTTAACTCGTGATCAAATAAGCAATCACACTTCTTAATCAACTGAATTCTCAAGAAATATTAGTTATCCATCTCAGAAATAATTTCTCTCTGGTTACTGATCATTCTGCTGTATTCCTTATGGTGATAATTTATGTCACATTAAAATAGATATTGTTCCAGATGTTGGCTCTGCCGAGATTTGAATGATTACTTTAATAAAATAACAAATTAGTATAAACTGCGATTTTTACCTTGGCTCTTGACCTGTCTAACTCAGCCACCTAAAATGCTGACACTGTCTGTTTGAACTATCCAAATGTTCTGTCATCTTCTGGTGTTAAGAGATGTTAAGGAAAGAAAGAGTGCTCAGTCTGGGATAGGAGCAGGAGAAGGTTTTATATAGACTGTCCCTGTGTCCTGTCTGATCTTCAAAATATTTTGTAGCTCTTGGGTTTTTTGTCACGACTTCACCATCTTTACAGCTAAAGATAGTAGGACAGACTGTCACTGCAGATAGGAACATACCATCTCAATCCTTGCATAAGGAGAAGAGTAAGAGATTAAGGTCAGTAGTTTAGTTCAAAGGATTTATAAAACAATTTTAAAAGCCATATAGAGTATGTTGGAAGAATGCCAGAAAACACAAGAAGTGTAGGAAAAACAGCAAACGCAGAACAGGAAAGCTAGTTAAAAAGAACATGCATGGGAAGAGAAGTAAAATATGGAAGGAAAATGTACACTAGAGATGCTGTAATTTGTGACAAAGACCTTGGTGTCACCTTCTTCACCAGTAGTGAACCTATGACTAGCTGCTGATGTTAAGAAAAATGGCTTACCCTCAGTATTTCACACAGCTGAGAATACAGCTACAAGACTGGCCGCAGATACAAGAAATGCAAGTTCTCTTAGGGCAGATCACAAACCTACAGGTTTGCATGATCTCTTTTTGTCAGCCACAGAACCAGAGAGCAACAGGAAAATAAAAAGCACTGCTGGATTGAATTGTAGATAGCTTTCCTAACAGTTGGATTTGATGATCTTAAGGGTCTTTTCCAACCTAAATGATTCTATGACTCCTCTAATTGATTCCCTCTGCTATGATACGAGTCCCCCCAGGATGAGCGCCACGCACATTTAATTGCTACTCATGCTAGTAAACTTCAGAGAGGTCATGCATGTGTGTGTGCATGTGTGCAAGCACAAACTGCGCAAGGAAGGACGCAGCTGGTAGTATTGGCATCTTCAGTGCAAAATGTCTTTTCTCCACTCACTGGTATCTCAGATCGCCTTGGAAGTCCGTTGTAATACAGAAGACTGAGAACATGTGAGTTAGATCACTCGTTTAAATGATAGTATCAAACTGGTTTCCTTTTCTATCACATCTCCAGATAATTCTCCAGAGAAACTGTCAGGTGCAGTGCAACAACTCTCTCTCTCTTCAGAGAGATGATTACAAATACCAATTTCAGATAGGATGGCTGAAATCTGGAGAGACATAGTAATTTTTCTCATGATAGCTGTGGGTCAGGAAAGAATCAAAGCAGCATGTTCTTTGGCTGATTTCTGTCACTTTCCACTTCTGGGGATTAGAGACTTATTGTTATTTTTATTATTTCTTATACACATAGATCAGTGGTTTAGTAGGCATTTATATATACAGTGATGGGTTCTGAAGCAACCTGTATAGTTTGGGAAATAGATATTTGAGTTATAATGGATATTTCTGTGAAAACGTTAGCTCTGTGAACATTATGGTTAAAAAAGCAAAACAAGTATTAGGATATTTTTAGGAAAAGAAGACGGAAGTGCTGTAAAAATACAGCACACCCCTACATCTTGGGTATTGCATGCAATTCTGTCTTCTCAGAAGAGTTCAGTAGAAAGGTATAGACAGGGGTGATGAGACAGTTAGAGGCAGTGCGATGGAGGAATATATAAATACACCAGGACATGCCTGCAAAAGAAATTATACTTGACAATGGACCTGTGAAATCAGAGGCTGCATGGAAAAGGCCAAATGAGGAACGATCACTGCCTCTCGTAATACCCAGAAGGTATCAGATGAGACTAACAACTGGCAGGTTCAGAACAAATAAAAAGATGTTCTGTGTCACACAGATACTCGTTGAACCATTAACCCCGTACCTCTAGGTACAGCTGATTTTTTATCAAAAAGCAAATGAATAACCAAGTCCAGGTTCATCTTTTCTTCTTCCATGACTACATCATTTGGCATGTTACAGTCATCCTGTGATCACCAAGTCTTCTCTGTCTGCTATTTCCAAACGATAAGCTTCCAGTTTAGAACAGGTCGAAGACTGTGGAAGGACTCATAGGAATCTCCCTTTTTTTTTTAATATCTCCCCAAATATGCCTCTTTCTTACCCAGTTTCTTACGCACCTTACCATTTTTGTGCAAATGACCAACCAGAATGACAGTAACTCTGTAATACTCCATTATATTCTTCACTGAAGCTTAGCTCTGTGTTTTCCTTTATTTAGATTATATTGTCTTGTAACAATACAGTCTTGCATGATCCTTTTTTAGCAAATCTACACCATTTTTTTACATCATTTTGCATTCTTTTAATTTTTTTCTCTTTTCAGATTTTGACCTATATCTCTGAAGGGATGGCCCTCTAGTTCCCCCGTCTAAAGTACTATGGTTCTTATTCTTCAGTTGTTTAGTGTCACCTCTGATGTGAGGGTGCTCTTTGAGCGCCACTATTTCTTTGGAAGTGCAGTGTACCATGTCCACAGCTAATAGTGAAGCTAAGGAAATACAGAAAGGGATTTACCCTGCATCTGTTTTGGAAGATGGTCCTTTTTGCTTTGTGGTATCTTGTGCCATTGTTGTGCCCTGAATAAACACCTTGTTTGCAGTAACTGCCACTGTGGCATTGTGTTTGCCAACAGGGTTTCATGTTAATAGCAATATGTGGGTTATGGAAAAAAGTAAGGCCAAGGATCTCTCCTTTCCCCCCACCACCTTCAAACACGAAAGATGCTGTTCACTGTCATCCCAACAGTAGACATCTGATGCAGCTCAATGTGTACAGGCTTCTGATTTGGTTGGGTAGCTGTTGAATGTAGTGATATTAATCTCAATGTCCTGCCAATATCTGGATGGCTCATCCCCTTATTTTTGACCACTCGGCTGCCTTCCAGACTCACCTCTCCTGCAACTTTTTGCTTTCACCCACAGTGCTGTCACCTTTCAAAATTTGTCAGGCCTGTGCTTTACCAGATGCCATTTCAGTTTTCCTTGCTTCTTGGATACTTTCCATCAATAATAATAGCAACAATAACAGCTGACATAGCATTTACAACATTTAGTGAGATTCTTATGCATAAGTTGTTACCAGCATGTCTGAACAGGAACTCCATTGCCTAATGTCAGATATCTCATTTAGATATCTGGCCTTACTCCTCGTCTCTCAGCTTTTCCATCTTGAAGATGACAATAATGATCTACTCAGTGGAGCTGGTATAAGGCTAAATTCAATCATGTTTGTGAAGAGCTTTGAGAGTTCAAGAGGAAGATTCTGTTCAATATATTAGCGATAGTTCTGAAGAGAATTACAAAGCCTTAGTAAGCTACACAGTTAAAATGTGACAGCTAAACAAGACCATCTGTCTGAACTGGAGAATACTTAACTTCTATCCAGTTGCTCAGCTGGCTAGAAGATTTCTTGCATGACCCAAAAGGCATGTAAATTGCTCCAGAGTTTCCTATGAAATAAAACAATCTGGAAGAAAAGGGAGGGAGGAAATAGCATTCTTTACAGAAAAAAAGGACACCTGCTATGAACTTTATGAACAGCAATCATGAGCAATAATCTCCTCCAGGCTCTGAAGTGCTGCCTGAAATGCTGGCTAAATATAAAGGAGCGATTTTTTTTAGGTAACGCCACTATGCCTCTTCATGGCATGGAAAACGGTGTGCAATTCTTCAAAAGACCAAGGCATGCTTGAACTCTGTGTAATTGAAAGTAGCATGTTCACTGAGCAAGCATTTTTCAAGCAATGCCATGTTTGCTGTACACCTTGATTAATGAGTACATTTGTACCTTGGCAGAACAGGCAGGGGGTAAAAAATTTTTAAGAGAAGATTGCTTGAGGAGGAAATAGATCCATGAAATGAATATTTTGGTTCATATAAAGTAAAGCAATTCTCAAGATTTTGTGCTCTACATGGTATCTCATATCAGGAGCTAGTTTAGTCTGTGAGCTACTGTCTCCAATAGCTAAATCCAACATATATGTTACAGAAAACAGAACATCTCAAGGCACTTTCCACTGATGTAAACTGGTACAATGGCACTGATTTTAATGCCTGATGCATAGACTGCCATGGTTATATCACCTTTTGCTAGCACATGGAACACCATGCTTCTATGAGCTATAAAACAATGTTAATCTCAGCATCACAGAATCAAGCCCAAATTTCCAGAACATCTCTCAGAATGTGTAGTACTTTGGATTAAAAGATTTTTGTCACACTATTTGTTCAAATGTTGCTTTCTTCCTGCAGTGCTCTCTGGGAAAGAGAACAAAGTTTTATGCCCAGATTTTGGCTCAAAATTATTTGTGATCTCAATCCACCATTTCATAATCATACAAATGTTGTCCTAAAAGATTCTGAGGTTTTGCAAAATTATACCTAGCTATAGTTATGCAGCCCAGCCACTCGGAGCTTGTTTAAAGATGTGTGAGACAGGAGGATAAAAGACTCCCCAACTGGCATTTTGCATCAGATTTCCTCAGTATGAGGTTTTGGATTGCATTTCTAGCTTAGGTCATTAGAGGTTTGTTTCTTGACATGACAAGGGTATCTTTCTATAGGCGAGATAAGGGATGAACGATTCATTTAAGCTAAAGTGCAATGCATTCAGGGACCTACTGAATAAATCTTTTGAGTAAAAACAGAAAAAAAGAGTTCCCAGACTGAAAATATAGGGCATGGTAAACAGGAACGCAGTTCCCAAAGAATTAGCTGGGGTTTTTTCTCCCACTTAGTGGTTACTACATAAGAATACATGATGGGTCTGTTGGAAGGATAACATTTTCTCCAATTGTGGGAAATCCAGCCCTTGTGAGGAGAGCCATGGAATGGTGTCCACCTCGCCGGGCCAGACCACAAGTGCAGTGACTGAATGTGACACTGAAGAATATGGCCATGAGCCTACCAGGGGAAAAAAAAAAAAAAAAAAAAAAAAGAAAATAAACAAACAAACAAAACTCCCCCTGGAAGCTGCACAGGAAATCCTGTGGAGTTACTTGGCATGGACCTGATCAGTCTGGGCCTTACGATGGTACTTGCACAGGCATCACTGGAGGCACAGACATTTCGTGTCCTACCTCCTCTGCTGTCAGGTGGCGGGTAGACATCCTGTCGGTGCAGCAGACTTCTGACAGGAATCCTCCGAAACGATCTGATAAATGTTAACCTTGCACCTTGTTCACTGAGGGCAGCAGGCACAAAGGAAGAGCTACAACTGCACTATCATGCCTAAAGCACATGAATAAATGGCTTATCACAGTCTAAAATTGCAAAACAGTGAGCAACCACATTTCTCTCTTGGCCAATTGTGTGGAGACAATTAGCATGTTGATTTATGGATGAGTGGAGGAGGGGAAATGAGCAAAAGAAACACATGTGGACTCTATCAAGTACTATTTTTTTCTATCAAATGTTAGTTGTGCCCCACTGAGCTAAAGAAAGACTCTGTATTACTTGGCCCACAGTTCCCAGTAGACGATTTCTGTGCAGTGAGACAAGGTTCACAGTTCTAGCTCAGAAATAATAGCCAGCACATTGGGAAGAACTCCAGCAAGCTGTTGTGCAAATGCAGCAGAGCTGTCAGAGCAACCTAGAGTAGTCCTGGACTACTCTATCATCCTGTGCCCCACATTATACGCCTTTGTCAGCTAAAACCCTTTGGCATAATATTTACTATCGGTTTCCATTACATGTACCAGCTGAGGCAGAACCTCCAGTCTATCTCACAAGTCATTACTTCTAACAGTAAGAAGAAATTCCCTTTTCTCCCTCTTCCCAGATCCTTGTCTTCCCGTTTTCTTCTCCATTTTCCTCTTCTAGTTTTTGTTATCTTTCTTTCCTAGTTTCTCTGTCATTGCCCTGACACTTTCTTCTTCCACTATTCTGTATCCCACCAAGCTGTTTTTTCCCCTTTAACCTCTTCGCACCATCTTTTTATTAACCACTTTATATTTTTTCCATTCCTGGTTCTTGTCTACCTACACATAACCAAAGTGGTATGTCCTGTGGAGCCTGATTGCTCATTTGGACGGGCTACATGATGCATCTTTGAAGCAACTGTTAGACCACTAACAGCTGTTTCAAAGTAAACTCCCTATACACACTGAAAATTACATGTTAAGACATGACATGATGTACTGTGCATAAAGCCTCAGGACACTACCCATTGATCTATGATACGTCCATTAATCTCTTCAGCCTAAAGGGCATCTTTCTAAATTGGTACAGGAGGCAGCCATGAAACGAAATCTGTCAATACTCTTTTGTGAGGCATAGGAAAACCACATACTGAGTCTTTGCTATTAAATATGAATCCATGGCATGAGGCAGGCATCAAAATCTAAAATGGCATTTACTTGCCTTGAGCAAAAGCAAAATGTCATGGCTCCATCTGATTTTGCAAAGTAGCACGATGGGACCTCACCATTTGATTGTTAATTCATGATTTTTCTGAAATATGGCTTAGATATCTCTTGCCTTTCATAGCATTCATTCTAAGGATTTTTGTATCACTTCCAGTTTGTATTTCATGCTGGACTATATGTAGCTCAATAGAGCGCAGAGAAAGGCCTCTGCTAGGTGACAGCTTCTCTCCCAGAAAAATGGAGATCTTTCCTGGAGTCATCTTGCAGATGCACATCATGGCACTGCAAACTTCTGTTATAAAAAGGACTTCATGCTCTTCCTTGGAGCTGTATCTTCTTGTATCTTCTTTCTTTCTCTGCTCATAGCAGTACATCAAGTACTGTTCTTGGTCCACTGCCTCCCCTTTTTCATAAGACTCTGTCAAAGGACCAGCAACTTTGACTCACATGAAAGACCAGTTCTTAGAAAGGGCTCTGCTAATTGCTTGCTGGCTTTCTGCAGCCTTTTTTGGGCAAAAACTATGATAAACCTTATCACGGTCCTTCATATTTAGGGCAATTCTTTACATTGTCCCTTATCAGATGAAGAGCTGATGAGAGTTGTACCTTCAATATAAGTTACATCACTCAGTTGGTGAGTAGGGCATCAACTGCCGTCCTTAGCCTTGATCAGAGCTGCTCTCATCCAGATCTGCTATGGATAGGCAACAGGGTGGACATGTTGATAGCTGAGCTCCTGCTTTGACTTTTCTGAGCAGCTTTGCCATGTGTGCATTTTGCCTCTCCCAAGCATGTTCTAGATCCCATCCTAAAGCTGAACACCCACTGCCTTGGTGTTTAGTCCATGGTCCTAACAACCCTAGCTCTCAGAAAGCACCTGGATTACTGTTGCAACTTTTCAGCATAAATTTGATGTTAAGTTAAAAGATAATAATTACATGAAAAGTAAACATGAAGTTATACATTTCCAGATGCTGTCAGTCTTCTTAACAGCGCACTTCCAGAATAGAGTTCCAAACACAGAGTTATTCAGCTACAACACAGCAGAAGGACTAGATAGTTTACACATGCAAAAGGTGGTTTTTATATGTTGCTATAAAGTACAAATAATGCTAACCATGCAAGTAAGTTTTGCAAAATACGTATGTTTTTTTCATTGCCAGTGTGAGGCCTGATAAAGTAGATTCTTTAAAACTGCAGAGTATTAACTTCTCTGTGACATTTGTTTATGAATAGAGATGAGCCAAGAGGGAAATTTTGCTGTGCACGGAAGTACGCTGACAGTATGAACACTACTGTGTAGTAAAAGTACTTCCACCATGACCTGAGTGGATTTAAAATGAATGCGTGCAGATATGCAGATTGCCTTAGCATCTAAAAATATGAGCCCAGACAGATTAAATATAAACATACCACCATTTTTTTGATTCCTACATGATAGAACATAGATCAAGTAATTTCATGCAGTATGCCATGCAATGTTATACAAAACACAGGACATAACATTTTAAGCCAGTTTCATGTGGAGAAATATTTGTATCAGAAAACAACCACTGAAAAAGGCTATCTTCCCTTTTGTCTCCACTCCAGACCACATATACTCATCTCTTCTTTTTCTTTCTTTTTCTTTCTTTTCTTCTGGCATCCTTGTCTTCTTGTTTTGGGAACAGCCAAGCCTCTTCTGAACCCTCCACCACCAAATCTCCTTTAACTTTTAACATGGCTTGCCCATGCCCAAGGCTCCTTCTCTGAACACCCTCCCCGTGCCTTTGCCTGCAAAGGGCTCCTGGCAAGATCGCTAACCTCCCCAGCCATCAGACCTGTTAACTGCATCACAAACCTCGGCTACAGAGTAGGGTATCCAACCTGAGGCATAAGCTTGGTGTGCTGTACTGAACTACTTCCATCACATACTCTCATCGTCAGCACTTTTGTAGCATGACTTTACAAGCAAAATCTTTATTTTTGAAAGCAGTGAATGACCATTGGAATGAAGAATAGATTCCATAAATCAGAGTAGTGAATGAACTGATGGCAATTTGGGCATTTAATACCTGCAGAGCAGCTTACCCAGTGTGTCCTTGTCACCCAGTAACCATCCCACAACATTGTTATTGATTACCTCACTGTATGTGTATTACTGTATCATATTTAATTTTAACACTTTATTTAAAACTCCATGAACTCCAACAAATCTTTCTACCTTGCAGATAAGGTCAACAACTCAAAATAGTTTAAAGACAATTTACACATACTTTAAAGAAAGGGTGTTTGGTCAAAAACCAAACCAGTGTACATGGGACTTTACCAATCAACCCTGAGCTGACTTGATTAGAAATTAAGACTGCAATATGAAACACTTTTCAGATTACAATTTTAAATTTTCAGCATTTACAGTATGTGGGCAAGCACACTGATTTTCAGGACAAGTTTGGAAATAACTGCGATTCTTGGGTAGACATAGTTCTGCACAATACCAGAGTTAGACAGCTTGTCTACCTATAGACTTTCAAGGTTAATTTGAATTCGTTAATGTTTTAGATGCTGTCACTGAAAACTAACGCAGAGTTATTTCATATTTAGCTTGATACATTTCCAAAGTAAATTGGGTCATACTACAATAAATTGATAAAAACACAGGTAGTTGAGAAGATTAATTAAAGCAATTTATAAAATATTTGGGTTATTTAACCTTGAGGATGAAGCATCAGTCAAACAAAAATGGTATGCTTAAAAAACCAAAAGCCTGTGTTTCTTCAGAACATTGGACAAAAATGTATGTAAATAAAATCCTATGATGAAGATCATGTAACTATCCTCTCTTCAGAATAATATTTGATGTCTTCTGTACAACTTGCTCTAAGTGGACAGGAGGTAGCTAGAAAATTGGCTATTGTGGAAGAAAAAAAAAGGTAAGTCCTCTCAGCTACTAGACAAAATGGGGCAAGGTGCAAACTAGATACAAGAATGTATTTTGCATTATTAGGTTAATAGGCTGGTTGTGCTGTATTTTATTCCAAAATTGACGGTACAATAAATAACAATTATGAAGTATTAATCAGAAATGGCATATTGTGCTTAATATACTAGCAAACACTAAACTATCAACAATCACATAATCAGTTGCTATAGTAATTCTAGTCTCCACCTATGTCTTAAGAATTGTTAAGGGCTGTGATGAATTTTGTCCTTTACAAAACGTGTACTTTCCCACAATCATGTTTAGTGGATTTTCTGCACAATCCCCACGTGCATACTGCACAGATCACACAGTGTCTAATCAGATCCAAATATCTGATTTGAATTTTTATTGAATGCTGACCTTTCCAATATACATTTCATTTGCGTTTGTATCTAATACATATATCACGATCTCAAATATTCCACTTGGCTTGTGTTTAAACAGAAGGCAGCATGAAAGCAGTTCACTAGGAAAAATGGAAGCAGATCAAAAAGAATAAAAGATTTTTAAAGCAAAGAACAATTGTTAATTACTGCAAGCCTAAAAACTGGGAGCAATTCTCCCATGCGTATAAGGGCCACTACAGGTCCTGTACATCAATTAGGCCCACTTAAAGCACATTTTAAACGCTTAGACAGGATTTATGCGGTGCATAAGCCTGGGGCTGGCTGTCTGCATGTGAATTTCATCCTCTGTGAATATACCTGTCAAGATAGCTGAAATCTGAACATTAAGGAGGTTGTTAGCAAATCAAAATCAAAATTCTCAGACATTGTCACCTCAATTGTATTTGTCACTCTTCCCTTTCTCATAGCAAAACAGAGTGGTTACATGCACAAAGCAAGTGCAAGCAACTGCGGCCACAGTACTAAATTTTCTCATTTAAGCTGCCTTAAAGAGGAAGATGGATGGTACTCTGTGAAGAAAAAGATTGTTCCTCTCTCTTGCTCTCTTTAAAGGAAGAGGTTTTAGTGGTACTCAATAAAATTCATTTCTATGTCAGGAAATGCAGGCAGGACAAATACTGTGCTAAGCCTCCAAGATACGCAAGCCTTCAATTACCTGCTTTGTTCACATAAATATAAGTCTTGAAATGCATGATTAAATTGCATTATATAAAGAGTTGGAATTTGACCCCTGATGAGCAATTATTTAGGATTCATGGATTCTTAGTAATTACGGTTTTCTCTATTCCTTTACATTTCTGCATTAGTCATCATTTCTAAAGAAGGTAGAATCCTGAAATCTGGAATCTCTACTTGTTCCCAGAATTCAAAAAAAATCTTTTTTTTTTATTTTTTATTTGAGACACGAAACACCTTGACAAGTATTTAATTATTTTGATCCATGATAAATTATGAAATAAAGAAAAATCTACTGCAATCATTTTCCTTGTAATTCCTGGAGACAAGTCACAGATACTTCAGGTGGGGAATTTGCACTGAAAGCACTACAGAATTCAGGCTTTGCATTCTACTGGACTTTCTCCTATCAGACACCTCATGAAAGCAGAATTTGAACCCTTTCCACCCTAGGATTCCTCTAGTAACCCCTGCCACTATATTTTTGGGGCAAACATTGTATTCTGTCAATCTATCTTTCAGTCTGTGCTCTGAGGTCATTTCATGTCCTTGTACCGTGCGCTGCACTGCACCCTATAAGCATTTGAGCACTAATTCCACCTCTATTCAGGAAAGCATTTAAAGTAATTGCTTAAGCACCTGCTCAGTTGACTTCTGTGGGCCTTATGCACTTGTCTAAATCCTTCCCAGAGCCACCTGCAGCTGGTTCTAAATAGTTCACAAATAATCGGTTCTGCTACTATACTTGAATGTCACTTTAGAAAACTCTTACATGACAGTAAGAGTAGGATTTATCCCAACAGTATAGTCACGCTGTCAGCTCATGGGCATCTAAGTTTAGATGCCTGGATGGGAAGCTTAATCTTCCCAGGTTCCCAGTATAGGCAGTGCAGAGTCAAGGGCTCCTTGAGTAGGAAATTCTCTATACCTAACTCACTCTGCTGAATATTCCCCAGCATTAATAATTCAAGATCACCTTATGAGCTCAGTTTTCTGTCACGTTGACTCAGCCTCCTAACTGTGGGGCAATTTGTGCCACAATTTGATTCTCCAAATTGAAATGGGGATACAGAATGATTGATTTTGCTTGTAATTCACTAATCTTTGACACATATGGGAAGCTCCAGAACAGTGCCTTTCTATATGAACAACGTACTTCCAAAAAGAGAAGCCACCTAACGTAACCCCCCTCCTATAAGTATGTTGGATGTGCAAACTTCATCAACGATCACGTTTAATAAACATTGTAGCAGTAAATGTCTAGAGACTAAAAGCACAATTCTCAAAGGGCCACAGCCTCTAATTTCTTTGGAAAACAGACACAATCTACACCATGCAAAATTTAATTGCACTTTAATTACCAGTCAGCTGAATAGCATAAGATATGTATGCCTTCATTTTTTAATAGCTTCTGCCACTTCCAGAAAATTGTGGAAAGAAATAATGGATGCCTTGAGTATTCTTTCTGTCTGCTTCTACCAAAATTAAAAAAAAAAAAAAAAAAAAAAAAAAAAAGTAAAAAATTTAAAATGAAGATTCAAATTCTTCTGGATCAGTAATAATCCAGGAGGAACACTAGCAATAATGAATATGGATACACAAACGCAGCTGCAGCGTTCACATCAGTGGCAAGGTAATGCAAAAATTTGCCCCTTTGGTCAAGTTCTGCTACATTAAACTGATAAAAAGCTCTTGCCTGGCTGACTCAAGGTTGCCTCTTTGTTTTATAAGGTCAGAGCTTTACTACTTGAAAAATATTTTGGATATTGCAATATTTACCTCATTTCCTTCTACAGAGATGTTGTAATCATTCAGGAATAGCACAGAATATTGCATAGATAGAGAAACCCTTAAGAATAAAAACATACCAGCATTCTAAAGGATTTTACTGAATGGGTGTACAGCCAGTGAAAAATGTTAGGCTGGCTACAGCGCAGCCTAGCCCGGCTTTTATGCCACACCCCACGTACAGTGGCATCTGAACATCATACAAAATGACAATTTGTTGACAAAGTCTTTGTAGTGCCTAAATCTTCTCATAACTGAAAGCAAACTTACATTAAAAAAGGGTTTCTGTTTAGAGTTACAGGGAAACAGTCAAACCAGTATGTCTTCATTTTGGCCTCAACGTCTTTTGTTCATGCTGACCTGAAGCACAGGAGAGCTTCCTACATATAAAAGGATGGCTGAATTATTTAATTCAATACATACCATTGTATTCAATACATAACATTGGGGAATTAGCATGTCTATCCATGCTCATAGAAAGAGGATGGAAGGAAAATGTATGTGTGAAGCTTTGTGCTCCTTACCATAATAGATTTGTTTTGGCCACAGGACACATGCGTCAGCTACAAATGAACATTAGTTACATATGTAAATATCCCTCTGGCGATGAGGAAATTTTATCTTTCATAAATCTGTAGCAGGCACAGTCATGTGGACTGTTTTTTAATTATTTTTATTATTATTACTGTTACTACAACTACTATTATTTAGGTTTCTATTTTTTAAGGGAGGAGTTAAATAGTGATACAAATTATTTGAGGAACCAGTGCTGCTCACTGTGATAAATCCTCACTGCTGCTTTCCTGAAAAGATACATCACACAAGAAAATATTTGGCTCTAAAGATACAGTACTGTCAAAACTGAAATACCAAAATGCTCCCACTTTGCTATCACATCAGGAATCAATATTATACTGAAAGTGTAAATGAGGCAGAACCAGGTATTTTCATTAGCAAATTACAGAGGAAAGTAAAGATCTTGAAAGGAACACCATATTTTCTCCATATTCCTTACGCCATATTAATCTATGAAGCATTTTAAATGTCCTGTTGTGATGAAGACAATAAAGAAAACCAGGAAGAAGAAAGCTCATGTCTAAGCACCTCTTAAAGCATAGTTATCCAACGTGACAATTCAGTAGATAAGGAACATTCAATGGAAGCAAGTAATTTTGAGCTGCATCTTGCATGTTTATAGGTGTTTAAAGACTTCAAGTTTCTCCTGCAATTATTATCATGAAGACAGAGTACAAAATAAAAGAAATCTGCTATGATATCTTTTTTTTTCCCCAACAGGTGTGAAATGTGGGATTCTTAATATCAGAATATTGTTTTTTAAAATAAGTACCTGGAAAGCTACCTTGATGTTTCAGTGGCATTTTAATGTCTGACTAGAGGTTACGGGGAGGTTAATATTAGTCATCGTTTTCTTACTGTTGTGCTCCTTTTTTCCCACAGGTCTTCCACAAACAGCATGAATTTGCATAGGCAATACAGCATTGAAGAAAGAGATTAGACCATGGATAGCTGAAGAACGGTTAACATAAAAAGTCAGAAATGTTAGCCGGTGTAGCACAACTGTTTCTTAGAGGATTTGCATGGGAGAATAATATTCTTCTTGAGTGCTTGCTCTATTTCCCCTGTCTGGGATGACTAATCACAAAAGCACTGGTATTAAATCAGTTAGCAGAGCTGAAACCCAGCAAAATACGTCAAAAGTAGATGAATTTAACCTTGCAGTATTCAAGGAATGGAAACTATACCCTGGGGCACATTAGAGAAGCACATGGATAGTAATTATCTAAAAGGAGATAACCAACATGGATTTAGAAAGGCAAGAGCCTCCCTAACTAATCTACTTGACCTTTATCATGAGGCTAAAGACGAGGTTGATAATGGGCTCTGCAAATAAGAGTTTGTTTGTATTTTCAGGAGGTCATGTGGGCATACACAACAAATAGATGAAAGGGGTGAAAAGAAAACAGCTTTATAAAAAACTCCGAGAACTCATAAGAAAGCACATACTGCAAGGGAACTGCATTTAACCCTCCACCACCCACTGAAGCGCACACACACACAATTACCATGACCCAACAGCAACACTGTGGGAGCATTTATTGCACCATCCACATGGTAAGTTTGCACAGTACTGTGAACGGTAACCAGAGAGAGTAGTTCCATGGCAGCTGATGGTCCGTTTAAATATAAGTAAAAGGGAAAACTATATATCATCTACAGGGATCTCAGTATAGGTCAAAATTTGATTTAAGCAGCTATAGTACATGAAATCCCTTTTCACACTCAGCTTTTCCTTTTTCATGTCTTTTTTTCCCTTTCTGTCAAGACAGCGGATGAACCCAGGGAAGGCAGTGCTGGAGAAGGGTAACAAAGGTAAAGCTACTGTCTGAAAAAGGATCTTTCTTGAAACTGTTCTTCTGCCTTATGACAGCCTGGAGTGTTTTGAGTGGGGAATGTTTGGGCCGTAGTGAAAGTCTACCTTCTGACAACCACATCCAAAGCCCACAGAAATTAATGAGGTTTGGATGATGCCCTTGTAGTTCCACTTCCCTCTAACCAGGTGCCAGGTGCTCATCCGTCCATTTGGAATGCCTGAGCAGGTGAGGTGGCTCCCTTTGCTCTTCTTGGAAGATGGAAAAGATCCTCTGCTACCTTGGTTGGAGAAATGACAGTTTATGAAAGGAGGACTTTGTGTGACAGGAACAACCTCTTCCTTGGAGAAAAGAGAAGTCAAGTTGTAGGGTCTTCATCCTTTCTTGACAGGACCTACTGGGAGGAGGACTGGTTTTCTGTCTCCTGTAGTAAAAGGAGAGGCCACCAGTGATGATACACATTTGTACTCTCAGATTGCTGATGTAATGGGGGATAAAGGAGAAGAAAGTACAGAAATACACACACACCGCAACTCATTCTTCACCAAGGAACAGAGAGAGAGGAGTCAAAGAAATGAAGATAAACAGCTTGGAGTCAAAGAAATAGTAAGGAAGTAAGAATAATATGGGAGAGGAAGGAACCCGATCCAAAGCATCTCCCTGAGGTTAGCTACTGATGCAAAGAGAAAAAGAAGGACCGGAATGAAGGGACCCTACAAGATCCATACTGCCTCCAACACCAAACATTCACAGATCTTTAAACCCCAGAATAAAAATGCATCATGCTCCTTCCTGGAACATTTTCTACATTCCCCTGCCACTGATGAGACAGTGGCCATCATCAACTCTCCTCCACAGGGTCGTGAATACACTTGGATGTTGCCAGTTCCCTCTTCTTAGGTAGATAGGCTGACAAATATACTTGGATGCTGAGTCAGCAATCTTGCATGGTAGTTGGTGCAACTGGCGAATCAATACAACTCTTTCTCAGGTCTAATACCTGGAGGTTTTTCAGCCTCCAGAAGAGGCTCGTTTATTGCCCTGACCCCACCCACAAGTGAACTAAGAAATTTTGAACAGCTGGATTTTGACTTTAATCACTGTTGGTAGTGGTACCACTGGATCCAGCAGAAACACATCACATTACTATCTTCTTGTCTTTGTTTCAGAATGAATTGCTTAGATGGAGTATTTTATGTGGCTTGGGGAAGTCAACAACCTCTCAGAAACTGTGAAGTACCAGGGCTGAGAACACAGAAGAGAGATAAACTAGATCTGTAAATTAGACCATACAGTAAGCTAGACTATATGGGTAAAAAAAAAAAAATTCTACAGATAGAATTAATTTTTTGTCACAAAACCCCCTATTTTGCAAACATTTAATGTATTTGACCATCTAGACAGCATCTGGAAACATACACATTGCTTCTTTTTTCTCCTCATGTCAGGAGTGTGCTAGAAGCAGCACAAAATATTCTGTTATTTGCTATGAAGTGGAACATACTTGCCTGCATTTTAACTGAATTTATCAGGTTCCTGATTTTGTTTCACAGTCAATGACAACGTGAATTCTACTGAAATAAATATTCATAGCATGAATATTCCAGTCATATGTGTGAATTTGTAAAGTTAAAGCTTGGTTCCCATAATTAAAGCCATTAGTAAGGATTCCAAGATGCCTTTGTGCTTGTGCAGAAACTTGCAGAAGTAGTATCTCCATTTTTTAACCCCAGCACTCGGCTGGAAGTGTCTTAATGCTCAGCTAGTATGGAAACAAGCATTTTTACCTGAGGGATAAAAAATGAACTTTGGGGTTTAAAGGTTGACAATACAGTCACAAAGAAAAATGTTCTAAAATATTCTAAAATACATTAATTTAAAGTACTCTGCTAAAAAAATAAAAATCTTAGAAAACTGCAAATATGCTCATGGCTGTTCTGAAGGCAAAGGAGAAATGAATTTTGGGAAACAAATTAGTTGTTATTCATTGCTTTCTCAGCTCTAGTCATAATTTGCTCTGTTCAGGCCCAGTTCTAATATCAGTGACAGAGGCCTGTAACCTCTGGCTGAGTTGTCATGCTGTGTAGGATTGGTACATGTTCAACTGCTGAAAAATCATTATCAGGAACTACAAAATGCAAGACGGTGATATATCCTGATGTAGCAATTCCAAGGATGTGGTCCCTTGTGGATTGCTTTGGGTTATGCAAGGATCTCCTCTTGAATCAAATATCTCAGTTTTAAATGTTGGCAAAGCATCCAAAGGTGAATATTATCTGCAGCAGGGGCACCGTCCAGGTAGTGGAGGTGGAGATAGTATTTGTGGGTAAACGCAGAGGCAGGAAGGAAAATCCTGTGCTGCTGCTTGTCATGTGTAGCTTGTCTTCTAAAAGAAAAAGGTTGGCATTTGGAAAAGAAAATACATGCCTGTAGCTGAGTGGGCAGGGGTGGGAAGGTGTCCTGAGATGGGCTGGAATATGGGGAAATAGGAAGATAGTGTGTGGCATGACGTGAGAGAGGGAAATGAGGTTCCAGTGCTGGGTGGGAAAGAAAGTAACTCCTGGAGATTTGGCAGCTGCCAAAACTCTCTTTGCGAAAAGAAGTTGGTGTTTACTGCAATCAGTAAGCTGACTAACTAAAGCTATCTAATCAGTGCCAGGGTACCTAACAAACTGAGATGTTCAATTGTCATTGCTTAGTTATGCCAACAGGAGAAATATTCCGCCCCCCCCCGCCAAGCTTAAACTTTCCATTTTTCCCTGCTGTACCTTCTCTCAAGCTGCCCTTCACACCTGGAAGAAGCTTCCTATCAACATCCATCAAACTACTTCATTAGCTTTCAGCAAATCCCTCATTAAAACGCCTCCTTGTCACAGTTCCTGGATGATGTCTACATTATGTGTACATAATGTCTACATAACGTCACTCATGCCCACCATGACCATCTAAGGCTGGAAAGGACTCACGTCCTGGTCATACTCTATCTTATTGTTAGCCTGTCCTTCCCTGACCTGCTGGCTTTATCTTCTTCTGTGACGGCTTGGGAAAAGAATCCCTTTTTTAGGCTGATAACAAGATTTATGGGAGCCATCATCTGTCTGCCAGTTCTTCTCTAGTAACTTCTGAATCCATTGGCCAATTTTAGCTAAATTTGGCAGTGAAGTAGAAATCTCAAAAATGTTTTAGTACTCTAAGAAACCAAGATAACAGAAAATAAAGATACCGATATTATGTTCCCCAAGGTAACGAACACAGTGTGAGCTTGCCTCGAGATTCATACGACAGAATGCACGCAGGAAAAATGTTATACATTCTCCACTCACGGGAAACTCTGGTCTGTGCACTTTAAAACCCATTATGCTGTCTCTCTAGTGAATTCTCTAATGTGTAATAAGCAGCACATGAACACTGCAGCATAGCTACCATTCAGTCAATCGGCATAAAAAGTCAGTCAGAGACAAAAATCTAATGGAAAAACAGCTCCCTTAGTTCTGGAGACCAGTGAACAACTCACTTGCTGAGCGTTGGCATGGAGGTATTTTTCCTTTACAGTTGACATGCCACTGCCTGGAGCTTCTTACAGCCAGAAGGTGTCCTGGAGTTACTCAGAGCTATCATGAAGGACTTGTGCATTAACAAGCAGTGAAAGGCTACACGGAACATACAGAGCTGGACTCTGAACTCCTGTGATTTGAGGAGTCCACAGACTGCAGGTTCCCAATATGCTCATTGCACATGTCTGCAGCCAACTTTTCCTTATGCTTGTACATTTATGGATAGCACTTCAGGGAAATCAGTGGCTTACAAAAGGCAAACATTTAAATGTAAAGAAGAAAAACAGACCTCCTAAGTGACTGTTGTTAGCAAGCTGTCTTCAGGAGGAGAATAAACTAGACAACATTCTATAAAGTATGTCTAGTTAATAATTTTTTTCTGATATAATGTAGTCTTTTTACACACAGAGGGCTGGATATATCTTACATAAATATCACTTGACTCCGGTCACTGGTATGATTTCTATCAGCAGAAAGCTAAAGGTCAGTCATAGCTTGGTCAAAGGGCACGAATACGTTGGTGTCAGGGATGAAACAGGGGGCGGAGCAGTGACACAGAAGGCAGATCATGTACAAAATTGGAGATACTTTCATACTATAGAAGCAACAATGGTGGCAGCTATTAAAAACAAGGCAGGGCTTGCTCCTTCAGACGGTGATGAGCCATCCCCAACACTTCAACTACCAAACATGTTAGCATCAGCCAGAGGCTGGGTTTACTCTCACAAACTATTTAGACTTGCACTTACACTACACACTGACTTCATTTTTCTATCACTTCAAATTAGATAGTATCATTACCTCTGGTCATTCTGATTCACCAATCTCTGTTTTCTTTTAAAAAACATTTTTAAATCAAAAGTCACCATACTGAAGTCCCTGGAAACCAAAAGCTGCAAAAGAGTAGAGGGTAATGGGCATGCAAGTATCAATCTTCACAAAACTGGATACACAATCTTATGATGGTTTTGGCCCCACATAATCTCCATGTAAAAAAAGTTTCTGAGAAATGTTAAGTACATAAATATCAGGTTATTAAGGACTGCCATTCAAAAGAAGAACAAAAACCTACAAACTCCTACACTGCACAGTGTGCTCTTCAAGAAGAGGCAAGTAATGTAGTTGGACATTTTCAAAATTATTAATTATAAGTTCCCTTTTCATTTCCTTGAACTATCACTCGGTTTTTTTATTCACTGATGTTATGTTAAAGAGCAATATTTTTTAAAAAAGACTTGATAATGGTTTTTCTTTGCATTATCCAAACTCCTTTTACTTAGCAGAAAAGGGTGAAGAGCATTCTATTGATGCCTCACAAAATCTTCTCTGCTTTCTAAATCACTGTTTTGTCTGGGTTACATGATAAATGAAATTTGTAATCTCCATCAGGCTGTGAAAAGCAGGTATCTGCAATGACTGTGAATAAAGTAAAATTGCAAAACGTGGCTACACTACAATTAAAGAGCAGACAATGCTTCACTGAACTCAGGGAGAATGAGAAACATCTGTCAACAAATCATAAGAAAAACTTACAGTGAACAAAAGTCATTAGTGCAGCTCTCTTACTTCCAGAGAAGTTTTCTAATTTAAAAATTATATACATGAAAGAGAATTAGTCTTGAATTTATGAAAGTGTCCTTACCCATAAAGCACTGAGGAAGAGAAACACGCTACAGGATCCGCGCACATGAGATTGTGGGTGACGCACTGGGTGACGAGTGTATGACTGTGTGACTGTCCGCACTTCCAGGCACGTGAGAGAAGAGGACCTGTCACTGCATTGCTCCTGGATAATGAATCATCTAGCACTAAATTATTCCAGCTGACTTCTCCCAGTGATCCTCATGGTCTGATGCGACAGACACGGAGATGGAGACAAGCAACTGCCACTGCACCGGGGGTGGGGCGTACGAAGGAGAGGTCAGAAGAGCAAGTTTCCTACCCAGCATGTAAGACTTGACAGCTCTGAAGATACTGGGGACACTTCCATATGACTCATCCACAAGCCATCTACACCTGACTGATCTGCAACCAGCGCTACAGATGCAACTCTAGCCCTGATGAAGCCAAGAGAATTTTGCCAATAACTAAAACAGTGCCAAGTATTCCACCTGGTGGCTTTGAATTTTTTCCAAACACATTAATCAAAGATTGTGTTTGCTTTGATATATAAAAGAACGCAGACTCGACAAACCTTCTCAACTTCATCCAGGCACTGTAGTAAGAACTGCTGTGTATGCAGCGACTTTTTTTTTTCCCCACATAATGTTCAAGTAACATTGAAGTTGCAGACAGGATTCAAGATTTTCCTCGGTCTTAAATTTTTTGCCCCATTTTTACTATGGTAATTTTTTGCTTCATACATTAAAAATAAACCAAAATAATTAAAACAAACAAACCCAACAATTCTGTAGCACAAAAAGCAGGCAAGAAAGCAAACTTTTCCAAACATTAAAACCTGCTTTTTGCTATGTGCACATTTTGGTGTCTACTAATACATTTGAACATGAGCTTAAACTTCTTTCTTTATAGGCACGCTATATGTAGCCTTTTATTTTCTACAAGCTCATAGGAACTTCATACACGTGATCTCGCTGTCTTTATGCAAGTTGCTAGGTAGCACTGACAAGCAAAGGCTCAGCCAACACAATCACAGAAGGGTTATTGACACCAAGATGTCTTTAATTTCTTAGCGGTTGCTGGAAGACCAAGCACTGACTGGGACAGTGTATGGCATTCTTCCAGCACGTCCCTGACCCTTGCCGTTCTGCTCTCCTGTGCTCTGGGCAGAAAGAACAAGCATGACACACTATTGCTGGGACAAATGGAGGGGTTTGGTCTGGGCTTTTTTTTTTTTTGCAGCTATACAGTTTTTGCCATACTTTGCATAGTAAAGCTTCACTTAGGTTTGCAGAGGTATGACCTTTATTGAGCCTTTCAAAAGCATGCTAAGGACATACCCTCCTACCGACAGCACATGCAAACTAGCTCAATAGGATATTATATACTAGACCCTGAAGAACATATAAAATGTAGTTTTAAAGTTAGCTGGAGACTGCAGCACACATAATTCACAAGAGTAGAATTATATTTCCAGAGACACATTTTTAGTATTTCTTACTCCGCTCACCCCAGACAAATTTCTCGCAATCAGCTGAAACAAGATCTCTACTACAGGTACAAAAATTCTGCACAGAAAGTAAGACATTAGAAATCCACATCCTCTTTTTTATTTTGGGAGACATGTTGATTTGATTGCTTTCAAAAAATGAAAACAACCCAAGCTTCTGAAAATCTAGCCTTTCTTTCAATTCAGTTATTAAGCTGATTTTGTTCAGTATAAAATAATAGGATAAAAGTCAATGTAAGCTGCCTGCAAATTCCATCCCAAGGTTCAACTTTTGGAACACTAAATTGTCACTGCCACAATGGCACACAACTCAAAATCCATAAAGTAGTGACTGTGGTGAAGCTTTGCATGAATATAAGGGTCTTCTAGATCTGGATGTGGGCTTTATTATTTCTTCAGATTAGCAAATGGCGGAGCGCAGAAAATCATCATTAAGGACATAAATGTAACGTCTCCCTTACATACATACCCTAGTGGAATTCAGCCTGCAACTCTATCCATTGTCTGCAGAGTTTCACAGTATGCTTCAACAGGTTTGTAGAACACTTAATATTTTTCTATTACATGTTACAGATTTGTATGTCATTTCCATACAACCCCACCTCATTTTTATAGATGCTATTGATTTATACTAGAATTTTATGACATGCCAGCATCTTATTCTTTATGTTGTTGTAGAATCCTTAATCTTTTTTTTTTTTTTTCAGTTCCTTAGGATATATCCACAATGATGTTGTACTTTTTACCCATCTCATTATTTTGGGAAAGAAGCATGCCTTTTAAGTAAAAGTCCCTTCCTGATGAATTTCTGTGCACCTATTAATGTTGGGTTCCCCACCTGCAGCTACTGGCACCTTACTGCAAATTCAAGCATATGTGGCCTGTGTTTATTTAGGTTAAAGCAAGGAAGGATCTAACAAATCTGATAGAATCCGCACACTTTCATGAGTCAGTCTATTTTACAGGTTCCATCTGCTCTTAAGTGCTTCCCAGAGAACAAACACTGTGTCACTACACTGCATATTTCCATTGCACTATCCCAAACACACTTAAGCTGCTGACAGATTAATGCTTAGTTCACTTGTGGCATACATTCTTGGGTTCCTACACATGTTCTTATAAGGAAATGGAACTCACTAAGCACTTAATCACAAGTTGGGGTAGCGTTATTGTATTGAATACAACATGCTAACTTTCTTTCAGGATCAGGCTAAGGTATCTCTATATAAGCCATTGCTGTCATTAGCACTGCCAGAGACCCTGGAAATCAAATCACTTTTGTCAACCTCAGTTAAACAAAAGCAAGCAGAAATTTGCCAAAGGGTAGCCCTGGGGGCTAGGGATGAGCCACCTGAGGAGTGTGCAGAAATAGCCAAAGGATTGCACTATTTACTGGAATGCAACTTCTGTGGCTTAAGCATCCACATATATGCTTGAAGCCATTACAAATAGATCTTGATAAAATGACTGCAAAGACAGGGAATAATAGGCAGATATAAAAAACAATAGCAACAAACCTGAAGTAAAATACAACCCAACTTGCTAAAGACATCAGCAATCCAGTTAATTGTGTATTTACCCAGCTAGGAAGCAGTAACAGCGAGAGAAACTGGTATGAGTACATGAGTGAATATTCACCATGAATATCTGCATTTGTGCCTGGGAGAAAGGTCAAGTTTCATGGAGGATCCTTTACATCCTTACCTGATGTAAAACAAGTTCGATTAGTTCAGAGCAGCCAAGAACCTCACCTTGTCTTATGTTTAAATATAGGGCACAAAAAGGAAGGGACTAGCGTTTAATCAGAGAAATTTTAAGTAAATTTTCTTCCACATTCAACCTGGTAAATATTTGTCCAGTTCTGACCTTTGAAATACAATTTATAGAAGAAAACTTACTGCTTGACTCCCTAAGCAGACTGACCCCCCATGTACATACACCACACCATTATCACCAACATGGAAGGCCTTTTGCCACTGAACTGTATTTTGCCAAGACCTTCAGTGAAATCGGGATCCACAAAACTGGCACTGATTTTTATGGAGCTGTGTCCTTTTCATTTATCAGGAAGTTTGTTGTCACTCTTCCCTTGCTTAACTTAGCAGGATACAAGTGCAATTCACTGTGCGTTGTTATTAGTGTCACTGGATGCAGTAAATGTTCTACCCCTGGTGTTTTTCAAATGCAAAGATGAGGTGGGGAGGGGAAAAGTCATGTCCTGCTGCAACGTCTGGAGCTGGTTGTTCATCAGTGAACACAGTTTAACACATCAGAGATGTATAACCACTGTACTTGCTTGTTCTCCTCAAGGTACAGAAGACAGGAGTACTTCCCTGGGACAATGCTGCTCTCAGAGCAAGGCAGGGGGTTGAAAGCATGGAGTACTTAATAGAATTAACAATTTTAGTGAAAATCAATATGCTTCCATTTGTGTCCTAGCTTAATGTTGATGCTCTGTTATGTGAAAAAGGACCTCCCCCCCCCCCCCCTTTCTTTCTCTCCACTGGCACAAGCAACCTTACACAATTTGATAGCATCTCTTGATAAATATCCAGCATTGGTAGAGCTCACCTGCACTGCAAACATGCCAGCAAGATGATACACAGATGAAGTGATTCCAGACGGGTAGCAGCAGATAAAGCTTGAGTATGCCTTCAGGATGTTATCTTACTGCAAGCATGCAAACCTGCTTTTCATCTCAAAATTCTGAGATGTTGAATTGGTAGAGGTAATATTACCCAACTTGGTTCCATGTTTTGAAATCCCTTGAAAAATAAAAGGCCTTACACTGGTGCAGTACTGAGAAATATCTAAGATAACTTATCTCTAGCTATTGTCATGAGAGCAAGCAACTAACTAGTAGGTCATTCCCCTGGTCACAAGTTACTTTGTGTGACTTTTTGTAAGATTTGAGAAGTTACACTATGTTTCATAGGACACAATGTCTGTGTTTCAGAACACCTCAAATAGTACAACATGCAGAATTTCCCATTCTTCCCAAGCAAGATCTCCAGTTGTATTTACATAAACATTTTTAAAACATGTATTTTATGCCACTGTCTAAAGCAAAGTCCTCCACAAAATGCTGTGGTAAATCCTGCAAATTCTCTCCATGACAAGAAAATTAATCTCCTAAATGTTTTTCCTTTCTATGACTGTACATACTGAGGCTTTTGTTCTGTTGCAATGTAGGATCTAATTCTGTTTTTCAAAGTCTGCCAAGCACACTATTGCATGAAAAGATTTTCTCTTTCTCTTTTCTATTTCATCAACAATGAATCAAGGAGAAAGACCTGGTTTAGGATGCTTCTACTTGTTGGCTGTCACTTTTGCCAGTTTTCAGAAGACTTCTGAAATGCTGGCCAGCCTTAAAAGTACTTTAAATCCTTGGTGAGCATCATTCAACATACCTGAATTAATATGGAAATGTATTCATGATGTGGCTGTAATGAACACACTTTGATTCCAGAACTTTATCTTCACTTCTGGCAGCCCATCAACCATATCCTCCAAAAGCACACTGCACAGCTAGAGAAAGCTGATTTCCCTCTTAGTAAAGTGTTTGCAACTGTGGCAGTATACATTTTATTTGCCCTCTTTCTTTTTTTAATCTTTTGTGATGGTGGGGAGAAATAACAATAAAGTCTTTTCCTCCCTAATTTTGATATTTCTGGGCATCTTGTAATTGTTCTTTGGTTGCCTGTACTGTTCCCTCTCTACTTTTGCTGGTCATGTGTGCCTTGCATTCCTCAGTTTTCCTCCAAGATGAATTTTTTTTATAAAATGCATATTTTTTATTATTCATTAGTAGACTTGCATAATTTTCTGAAGGTGAACTTTTTCTCTCGGATATATTTATCTTGCTCTGACTTTTGTCAGCTTTTACGGCCCTTTGGGCAGCCTACTTTCTGTTTCTCAGAGCATTTTTCTTTAGCAGTGCTATAGCCTGTCCTTTGTTAGCCTTCCAACATTTGTAATCAATTACCATCCACAGTCATTTGCTTTTTGTTTCTTACTTTCATCTTCAAAGTCTCATTACCAAAGGTGATTCAGGCTTCTGTGTCTTGCCTGATGATGAAATGACAAACTGAACCTGAGAAAAGAGATTCCAGTATACTCAAGGGAAGAGAAGGACATCGGGGAGAGGTAAGGGGGTGAGAGAGGAGAAGCACTGAATCACCTGCTTAACCATGGAATTGGATCATCTGGGGCTGGGCAGACATCTCAGGGTTAGATACCAGCAGTGTTTGGGGTTCTGGCCTAAAGCAAGTAGATTTTCTCATAGAAAACCAGAGTGGAAAGGAAGGAGGAAGCACCTTTGGTGGCAGCCAAGGGAATACACACAGGAGGGTTTTGCAGGTGAGCATAAGGCCACATCACACTGTCAACTCTCTCACTCTAAATTGCATAATCCAACATTTAGATAATTGTACAGAGAAGTAAGGAGAAGATTAGCCACTTACTAAATTTCTGAAGGCCAGAAACTGTTGTATTTATGAGGTAGCGCAACTATCGTTTGTGTAGAAGTCAATATTCTCAGCGCTTTCTTGAGTAGTCCCCTATAGCACAATTCTACTGCTAATTATATGAGGCAGAGTGCTATCCTAACATGGCTGTGTCGCTTCTTATATGGGGATTAGATAATTCAGAACTAGTTCTGATACCTCCAAATGCTCCCTGTATAAAAGGACTGGATTTTCTGGTTTTATAACTTTAAGGAAAACTGACTAACAGACCCTGACCAGGTCAAGAGAAATACAGCTCCCAGAGATTTGATAAGGTGGACAGGAGTATGCATGAACCTGTTAACCAAACTAGCATTATGCACAAGCTTAGTAAATGCAGGACTTGAAAATAAAAATATTTATGGTTTTCCTGGACATAAAATCTTCCACTACAGTTTAGCCCTTTTATTCAATAACTAAATTCAAGAGCTGGTGAGCTTGTAGTCTACCATCACACCTGTAACTGATCTCTAGGATTTGTTCACTGCAGTAATTTAGCTTTTCCTCTCACCTGCATGTTCATCTTTTTCTCCTCCTTTCCTGTCAACATCAGTCTGGGAAATTTCAGCTTTACTCAGCATCGCCTCTTTTGCCTCAGAACCTCTCTGACCTTCATTCTTTGGTTTCCCTGCTGGATGGATCATCTCACTAGGAATTTGTCATTCATTGGCATGGATCTTGTTTGACAAAACTTCCCTCAGTTTTCTGGTTCTGCATGGCCCCCTTTAAAGCACCATCTGTCAATCACTCACTCTCCCTGCCCAATCTAATTGATTCACCCTTTGAATAGACTCTACGTTCTTCAGTTTCTTTGCTCTCTTTGTCTGCTGCTCCTTTCCTCTTCCCTCCCTCATAACTGTGTTTTTCCTGTCCAGTGACTTTTCCACTTTTTCAATAGAAAAAATTACTGCTTTTTGATCTTTTTCAGCCTTTATCTCTAAGGTGGCTTAGACTGTTTTCTTGCTTAAATACCACAATTTTCCTTTTTCACCACTGTTCACATCTCCATCACTAGGAACTCTTAACTGATTTCCTCCTTAGAAGTACTGCCAAGTCTCCATTCTCTGCCTCCTCAACTCAAACTGACAATTTATTCAAACAAAGAAATAGATATTTTCTGCTAAGATCTGACTCTTCCTAATTCTCCCTCCAGAGAACGCATTGCTACTTACAACTTCTCTGCTATTTTCTGCATGCCCTCTCTCTTCTTTGTCTCTTTCATCAGAGATAGTATTGTAAGTTTATGTCTTTTTTAATGATTCTCCTCCTCTTTGTCTCCCTTTTCACCATGACTTCTGCCTCTAAAATAGCTTTTTCAAAGCAATGCGCAGTTACTTTCAAAGGAATCCAAAACTCCACATATGCTTCATACATATCTATTTTTAACTGTTAATTATTCCCTTGATATCACTTCCCAATCCCATTTTAGCTCAGGTTCTTAGAATCATCTGTATGTCACCAAGTCCCCCCTCTTCTTCTTAGCAAAATTCACAGACACGATGAATTCCCCAATATCATTCTCAAAATCATTCCAGCTGAATAACTATGCTGCATTTTCCTCACGGCACACAGGTCTTTGTAATATCTACTCATGCATTTGTAGGTTAGTATAGGAGAGCTCTGTATTTGCTTAGTACATGTTTAATATTCACTTCAATTTTATTCACGTGTGTCTTTTACTTGGTGTGTAATAGCAAGCAGACTAACGAAAAGAGCTTAGGTAAGGGCTGCATAAATCCTTACTTTGAAAATTGCAAGTACGCATGTACAAAAAAAAAAAAAAGAAAAGAAAAAGTGATCCCCTGATTACAAGACAAAGATACCAACTATTCCTATTCTAACACAAACTGACTCTTTCAGTTCTGGTAGGCAGATAGACTAGGACTGAAATCCTTATTCTAGACAAAGCCTCAAGCTCTGAATGGTCTAACGTCTTAATCTGAAAGAGACAGTGCAAAAAAACCCCCCTAAACCCAAAACTTTCTACAGATGAATTTATCATTGACAAAGAAGTCTCTTAAAACACCTTAGAAATGCTATGTGAGAGATGGAGAAATCAACACTTGTAGTTGTGTCAGAGAAAAATGAAACTCTGGGAACCTTGGTGATTTAGTTCACTAACATCACTAGAAGACCACTATTTGTAAAATTCAGATTCAAATAGCTCGTCATAAGTGAAACGTGAAACTAGAAGCTAAAACTGAAACTAGTAAGTACCAGTATACAAATATAGAGCTACTGGATGAACACTGTCAGAAATATCTTCACAGAATCATAGAATCATTTAGGTTGGAAAAGATCTTTAAGATCATCAAGTCCAACCGTTAACCTTACACTGCCATCCCACCACTAAACCATGTCCCTTGCAGCAACGTAGCTATTTAAGAAAGTCTTAGCCTACTAAGAAACGTGGTATATACCGAGTGAGGTACTTCAAATTAACACTGATGTTGCTGAACTTCTACTCATGTGTGACAGAGCATGTTGGACAATGTTAGAGACATCAAAATTATGCCTGAGAAACAGCTGGCATGACTGGAAAGAACAGTAAGAAATTTTACCTGTACGCACAATATGTGAAAATGAAGAAAGGTAGATGGTGGAGCACTTATGGGAGTGTGAACTTACAGAAGTCACTGAGGATTACACAGATCAGTGTCACTTCTGGGGACAACACGTGGCTGTAATGGAAGGATACAAGAAAAAAAAGACTAGAAAAGTACCAAAGAATCGAAGGTGCTGGTGCTATGCAGACATATGTAGTAAGCAAGCAGCAAACCAGAAAATCCATTTCCTGTGTGGGAAATGGATTGATCAGGACACAGATAACTTAGACACCAGACTTCAGACATAAAAATCTTTTTTTGGAAAAGGCTGTTGTGATTGAAGGGGTCTGGAGGGGAGGAAGTACGGAAGGAATGGAAGATAGGAGTAGGCTGCTGAAGTGCTTTAAGGTATTAATAAAAATATCAGGCCACGGACAAGCATGCTCCCTGTTTATCTATAAAATAGGTACACTGAAGCCAGAAATAGTGCAAATATTACTCCAAACATCTGTCTCTTGGAAGAATTACCTACAATGAACCAGATACAATACAGTCTCCAATTTATATGGGGTTTTTCTACCCGGAAGACCAACAGAAAAGAGCCAACTAGAGTTTACAGTTTTCATGGGTTTGTGACATATAGTTTTGTCCTTTCAGATCTGCACAAAAGATATCCAAACTTCTCCAGAATGCAAACCGTCTTTAAGTTTCTGACTAAAATAACGAATATGCAACAAAAAGTTTTACTGTGAGGTCTGTGTTACCTCACATAAAGGATGTGTGAGATAAAGTGGGGATAAAGTAGGAAGATCATACAAATGATAGAAATGTTCATATATATATCCTAATTTTTTTAAAAGCTGAAGGTCTGACCTACACTGGGAGACACACATTCAAGTGAAAAAATGTTTTTGTTAGACTACAAATGTAACTTATAACATCAACGGTCTCTCATGAGGATTTCAAACTGCTTCATGAGCTGAGGTGGTTTGTAAAGATGGTCTGGCCTACACTGATTTATGCTAATAATGTCAGCTAATTTCATATAACTCACTAAACAGAAGCAGTGAAGAGTGATCTGCTATCAATAATCTGGGAGGGAAGTGGAGAGGTGGTCTTGGTGCTGTCCACCACTTCTACCTGCTTTAGCAGTTTGTCACACGCAAGCTCCTTGTCCCTCTGTTGATTTCCTTACCTTGATGGTGTGCCAAGGCTGCTTAGTGCTCTTCACTTGGTTTACAGCAACAGCTCCCTGAGGTTCCGATGAGCTGCGATGCCCCTAGCCTTGCAACATTTGCACAGACACAACCTACTCTTGTAGCAAATGTACCTCGTTCTTCCTTTCACAAACCTCTGATTTTTACTTGGGTCTCCTATCTTACCATCTCTAGATGACAAATCAGTGGAACCATTCATGAACCAAAAATGAATTCCTAAATCTTAATTCACACCTTTTTATTTAGACAACAGAAAGAAAGGATACCCCAGATACTCAGATTTTCCCATGAACTGTATTTTTTTTTGATCTCTTACAGTTTTTCAATAAGATTTTTTTCTCTTCTTTTCACACGTTTTGCTCTAAACAGGAGAGATAAATACCCGTGGCCATTTTCTAAAACCCCAGAAAAGTGAGCAAGGTAGATTTTATTCTTTCTGTTCTTTGTTTCATTCTGTCTTTGAATTGCTTTCTGCACCTTCACGTTTTTGTCTCCCTCTCAGGTGATCCTAGAGGTAAGATTTATGTTTACCACTGATGTTTTATGATTAAGGCACTGAACTTTGGTCCCTGAGTTACTACTATCTGTAGGTTCAGAAATCTGCCCGCCACACACAATTCCCCAGGGGACCTCCCGCAACCAGGGTGCCGACTGGCGCTGAATCCAGCCTTTAACCCTTAAGCATTAGCATCCCCCAGTGGCCCAATTTATCACTGCAGTTCACTTCTTTTTTTTTGAGTTTTCTAGGTGCTTCAACTTTCAATGAAAATGTCAATTCAAGTGCCTCAGAACTAGCCAGTACTCAGGAGTCTGCTGAACTCAGTAAAGAACCATATCTATATTTGATCATAGGTAAAGATGAAAAAAATTAATTTCCAGTCATTGTATATATCATGTGTGTGTTACAAAACACATACATGTAAGAATGGGATGTTTTTTTGTAAAACACATTTGAAAAGGGGGGAAGATCAGACCAAAAGAAGATCAGACTACTGGAAAGCCTTTTTGAAGAAGAGAAAATAGGCTCAGAGTCTCTTCCAAGAATATTTGGTTCTACAGCTATTTTTGGCTTTTTTACAAGATCATGACTCATGGAAAAGCTACTATAGCAACCATCAATTTTTAATCTGCCTTTTGATTGAAGTTCACATACTTAGAAACTACAGTCCATCATATCTATTGAATTAGAATTCTAAATAAAAAATTTCTGGCTCACATTTTGTTCACACAATGAAAATTCAACCAAGTTCTCTGAAAATACTCAACAAGAAGCACATCCCAGCCACTGTTCTTAAACCCAGCCCTCTGCAAAACAATCCAAAATTGCGTTGACTGGGATTGCATTCCCTGTTCCCTAAAAGATCTCAGTCACTGAGGAAAGGTGAAGTAATGGGACACTGTAAAACATCCCTGGAAGGGATAGAGAATAGGAGGAGTGAGAAGAGCAGACAAATGATGCACGTCTAACACAAATACGGGATACTCACTCCTAGCCAGCTCCCTCCCACTCTAGAAGCAGAACAGCCACATCAGCACAAGCCCTGTACTGGTGCTGACTCAGCAGAGGGAGGACTGAGTGGGAAGGATGTGCAAGGCTGCTGGGGGTAGAGACAGAACAGCACTTATGCACTGCACTTCTGTACAGGATGAAAAGAAGGAATTTCCTCTCGTTAATGTTGGAGCCCTCCAGTCAATCCCAATGCTGCAGCACTGGGGGTGAAGGGCTATTAATTAAAACATCCCATCTGAAAATCACTGGGACTTATACGTCCGCCTTAAATTCAGCAGATTATGAGTAGGGCAGAACAGAAACAGACGAACGTGTTGTCCTCCCTGTATCAGGATCTCACCAGACCTGATGCCACAGGAGCCCAGAGAGGCGATACGGCTTACCCAGTCCCTTCTGCTTCCTAAATCCAGTAGGACCATGGTGTCACTTAGCTACATCTTTTCCTTCTATTACTCTTGTCGCAGTAGCTGAGGACATCTAGCAGAGTTTTATAACAGAAACAGATGCATACTTCCACTCTTTGTCTGCAGTGTAAACACTGAATACTTGAGACAAGGGAAAAAAACCCAAACCCAACCCCTAGAACATATGTGCCTTCTCTGCAATTTAAGGGCTAAATTCTGGGGTCCTTCCTCAGAGGTAACCTAAGGGGAGCCTGCCTTGTTGAGTATCTCTGAATCTGATCCTCCAGGAGCAGCAGTCAGCCCGGAGTGTGAACGTGCTAACTGAGACGTGACAAACCCATGTAACGCCTCTTGCTGATATTCTGTTATTTTGTGGCTAAGGCTCATGAGGATTTTTGAAAGGAAGTTTATTTTTGCAAGCTGCTGAGTGCTGACTATGATGTGGGGCAGTTTTCACTTAGGCAAATGTCTTAATTTTTGTTAAGGCTCTTGGACAGATACACAATTACAGTGACATTTACAAGAAAAGCTGTGTAGCTATAGCTTATAGCCTATAGCTTAGGCTATTCAGTAAAAGTACATGTTGTAGGTTTTAACAAATAACGGACAGTTATGGTTTGGCACAAAAGGAGAAGGCAGCTTTTCATCTTGACAGCCTCCATCTCTCCCCTTTTGGAAGTTCTAAAAATTTTTGAGGGGTCCTAAACAATGTTCCTCATAGGCTACCGTCACTACCTAAGATACAGCGGTTGGTATTCAGTCTGACAAATCAGTTTTATGTAGTTTAACCATCTGTCTCTGCCAGTTATATGAAGTGGATGATTCTGACAAAGTCAGCAACCATCATAATGAAAACATACATTACGACACAATATGTCACACAGCACTGAAAATTAATCCTGCTGCTAAAGAAATGGAAAATGCACAATAAACACATTACCTGAAATTAAAATTGTTTTTGACCAGATCTCCAGAGCCTTTAAAGTTGTAACAATGATTTCCTATTTATATGGACTGCTCAGATTCTCAGGTGATTCCCTGTGGAGAACTATATGAATACTTTTTCCAGAGCTGAGGAAAGGAAAATAGATAGCTATAATGGAACTGCAGGAGCAGCCAAGCAGTAGATTGATTCAACAGGAGAAATTCAATGCATCCCAAAAGATTTCCTGGGATTTGCTCTCCTGCTGCTTAGGGCACAATTTGTTGTAATGAGAAACTGAGGATTTTGTTTCAGGTGTGTCAAAGCTTGTAGTGATGACTTGAAGGTATGAAGAAAAAACAATTGAAAATCTCTCTTAAATAATGTTTTTGGATGAGGAGAGAACAAGGACAAGCTCTTCAAGGTGCGAAAAAGGTCAAATAGCTCATGTAAATAGCATTCCTTAAGAGATACTAATTGAATGCACAGTCGAACCCTTTCCTTCATCTCCAAACCCCTGCATTAAAGAGCTTGAAAACTACAGAACACCTCAGTAAGCAAAACAGAGAAAGCTTTATTAAATTATCTGGTGAAATTGCACTTGGTCTCACTGTAATCTCTGCTTTCAGAATGTAGAAAGATCCTCAGTTTTCCGTTGTGAAGAACTTAGTTAACAAGTTATAAAAAAAAAAAAAAAAAAAAGAAAAAAACACAAGTGAGGGTTTTTTTTTAATTTAATGAGGGAACATTTAAACAGGCAGACTACTCTGTTCATCCGGAGCGTGCCACATGGTAAAAGGCTGGCAGGAAGCATGTACTGCTGCAGTACTACACAAGCCCTGTTTGAAAGGTTAAGTGGGACATGCATGACATGTATTTCACCCTGAAGAAACGTGAGAATTTGTAGGTACTCATGCCCTCCTCTACGAGAAGTAATAGTCATTATGAACACCGAGCTTCTCTACAGCTCTGGTGTTCCACAGCCTATGCAGATTTCTAGCTAATTACTTTATAGTGGAAACTCTGAAATGCTGTGTTGTTTCTTAAGTAAAGGCCAGAATTTTGTTCGGAAACAGACTGCCAGATGACATTTCCTCAGGCAAGATGCTGAAAGTTGATGGCATCCTGGTTTGATCAGGGAAAACATGTAAAATCTGAGGTGTTCACATTCACAGCAGTACATATTGGTCAGCACTAACACGCCACTCACAGTTCTCAACATCACATGGTACTGGAACATTACATGGTGTAGAAGAACCAACAGAGAAGAAATGGATAAAAAAAAAAATACTTTATCAAGAATGAATATTCATGAGTGAATGACATTATATCTAGACATTCAGCATAGATTTACATTTAGTTACAAACAATGCAAATATCCAGAACCCAAAGATTTGAGTCTTAGAGCTTTTAAAACACAGGCCAAAGCAGACAGCACCTGCTCTTTCTCCACTAGATGACGAAAGCTGCATTACAGCTCTGGGCTCCAATCAATTTCAAGACTCGCCACAGGAAGTAGGATCTCCTAGAGCATCCTTCCTCATCAATAACAGGCCATCAGACTCAGAAACTCTCCTAGCACATAGCATAGGAGCAAGTACTGACCAGGAGCAAAGAACAGCAAGTGCTTTGCCACTCTGGTGCCCTCCCAAAATAAGGATCAGTTCCTTTTTCATTTCCAATTGAAGCTGCATTTTGCAAGATTTTTTAAATTCTTTCTGCAAACTCCATGTATGGAGTATACAGCGAATGTACATTATTTCAGCCAGCTACCTGTCCCTCAGGTTTGACCTAGCTCAGCATAAACCACCGGTACCCTCACGGCAATGGTGTCTGAACCACAAAGTCAGCTTCTGATCAGGGATGGGGCAGCATCTAAACACATGAAACAGTGAGGAGCTAATAATAATAATACCTGTCCCTCAGGTTTGACCTAGCTCAGCATAAACCACCGGTACCCTCACGGCAATGGTGTCTGAACCACAAAGTCAGCTTCTGATCAGGGATGGGGCAGCATCTAAACACATGAAACAGTGAGGAGCTAATAATCAGTTACTATTATAGTTCCTATTATAACTTCATTTGCTCTCAGCCTGACTGTGGAAGCAAAATGGGAGTCCAGTCTCATCCATTAACCTAGAAAGCAGGGCAAGATGTACAGCAAGAAATAAAACCAGTAAGAAGCATCTAGACGAAACACAATCATTGCTTTTGGTGAGACAGCCCCATCCCCCTCCTGTCCCCCTCCATCTTTGCAAGCAGCTGAACAAATTACATCTCTTACCTGTATGGTCCCAGAGTCTTGCTGCCATAATACAAAGCTTCTTCCCAGGATTCAAGATTAATACAGGCATCCATGGCACAGTCAAGCATTTTCAGCTGATAGATATTTGTATCTGGAAGACGACCCATATTGCTGCTCAGGAGATTCTGGCATCTTGCCAGAACCTGCTCCCACTCTGTTATTAGCCTTAGTTAAAGAAATATCTTTAATCAAACAAAAATACAAGTTCTGAATGTTTTTAGCAAGGAGTAAGAGCTACAGGGCATTAAGATTAAAAAGCTGCCATCATTCCAGACTCTGCTTCAATTCTTGAAAACATACTTGAACTCAGAAATGGTAGCTTAGGTAACCATGCTTTGTTTACATTTAGCAAAACAATTTCTAAAGAAGGCAGTATTTCAGAGATAAAGGGTAAAAGAAAGATGACAAAATGAAAGGATATTTTGATACATAACAAACTAAAATTCAAATACTTTTATTTAACTACTGAAACATTATTATTTACTGAAGATATTCCTCCAAATCTTACACCCAAGGGCAAGAACCCATGGAAATGTGTATTAACAAAATGTCCCAGCAGCTGAAAAAAGAAATCTTTTTTTTATATATTAAAATAGTGACACATACTTTCAAGCTGCCCAAGATTTGGTTTAGAATTCTCATGAAATTAGAAACTTTTTTTGCAATTAATTATCTTTGTCCTTGAAACAGTTGTAAAGAAGGTTGGTTTTTTTCATGTACAGCTGCATGTTTCATGCATGAGAAAGAAAAGCATTACAGTTCTGATGTCTGAATGTAGTTCAGGATTAAGGATCTTGGCAGTAAAAAAGATTTTTACCTCCAATGATACTAGAAGATTTTTTTTCTGTGTTTGGCAGAGAGGAAAAGTAAGCTGGAACTTGCATTCACTTTAGTTGGATATTCCTTACCACAACTCACTTATTTTCATTACATGCTACACTGGTTTGACTTCTCTATGGACCAGATTCTTCCTTCTCTGACCACACCTAAGTTGAATACCAATACTCCCAGATTTTAAGTGAATACTGTTATCTGGCACTTTACGGGAGTCCCAGAATGCAAGAAGTCTAAACAGCAAAAAGGTATCATACACACCAGTAAGAACAAATCAAATAAAAAAAAATAAAAATAGACTTTTATATTAAGAGAAGTAATAATATTGTTTGTATCACAGTCCTTTCCATACAGTCAACGGAAGGAAGTTCAGCAGCTAGCTACATGACATTACTGAAAATACTATTCACCCCAATCCAGCAATGGATTTAAGCGTATAATGGTAACCCTGTGATGAAGTAATTAGTCCTTCCTGAACATAGGAATATTTACATACTTAAATTTAAGAATGTGACCACTGTGTGGCTGGGCCAGGATTTATAGCATGGTTGTTACAAGGCTAAACTAATTATTTGTGAATTGCTCTCATGCCCTTGGATTGAAAGAACCATATAAGGGAAGGAATGTGTTATTATAAAACTGCACCTTAACCTTTATATCTCTGGCAAACATCCATGTATTCTTTACAACTGATTAAGGACAGACAAACAGAAGAATGAGGGATATTATTTCTACTTGGTACAATTTTTGTAGAAAGCACAAAGCACTGACATTCTTGAAAGATTACCATTTTAGCTGATACATAGTATTAGTCTGCCTGCTTTTACTTCCCATTATACTGCTTTGTTCACTCACTAGCATCTAATAGCAGATGTGCTATATTGCAAAACCAGCTGGGATCAAATATTCAGGTATGTAAACTGCAAACTAGAAAATGCACCATCAGCTGCAACAGGACAAAAGAGAAGCTGGCTGTCCTGTATCTGCCCAAGGCTAGAGGACCAGCCCTCAAGCAGCTCTGCTAGTGTTGTGTGTCCCGAGATGCAGAAGAAACCTTTTCTCCACAATAATCCCCTTGCACTGGGCTTTAGCATCTCGATTTCTATGCTTAAACTGGAATTTGGGTCTGAGGCAGTTTGCTCTCACATATTGTTTCAAATTCTCTAACTGCAGATTTAGCAGTTCTTACAACACTGTGTCAGTTATGATCAGTAGCTCAGCTTTTGGAAGTCACTAACTTTTGCAAATGTAGGAACTGTTGGTTTAATTTGCTAAAAAAATTACATTTGCAGAAACTAATGACTTTGTGCCTCAGTCAGCAAGGAAGGTTTTCTATTCATTCTTGGCAAGTGGACAAACATCGAGCCCCCTTTCAGGTACTGCACTGGCCACGGCATGCCAATTAGCACTGGTATTGTGGTGCAGTGGAAGGAAAGATGACACATGTCAAAAAACCCATATCTGAGAACAGAAGCTGAACAGACAGCAAGGACATATTTTTTTCAACCAGTTCTGACACCTTTCACTACAATGTGTTTGATTAACTCTTAAATATCAGTTAAATCAGTAATCTTTTAATAAAGACCCTAGAAAAATTCATTAGGTGCAATTTCTCCCACAATTAAATATAGGAACATTAAATAGGACCAGTATTCTGGCTCCATACTTTCAGTATAAAAATGATTGCAACTGTATGTTGCATATGTATAATTTAACTTCCAGGTTAAAACACGGACCCTGAAGTATAACTGAATGTCTGAAGATCTATTTCAGTATTGTCTGTCTCAAACCAGTGATTACAGAGAAAATTAAGACAGACTAGAAACTATATGAAAATTAAAGTTAGATGAGATGAGTGTTTCCCTTCTGCTAAGAAACTAATCTGGATTACAAAGAAACAACCTCAGGTCTGTTTGGGGTTTTTTTGTTGTTACAATAAAAATTGTGATCACTTGTTTCCAGCCTGGAATATCACTATGCAAGCTTGGTTTTCATGCTGCTGAAAAGGAGCACTGGAAGATTTAATTCTCTCTAGCTCCAGAGAAAGCCCATGTTTCTGAAAATGGCAAGATATCTTGCTACAATAGGCCAAATTCAGAGTCAGTGAAATTCCACTGAACAGACTGAGAAGAGGATCAACATAGCCTTTTAGTAAAAATCTCCACCTCTCTTCTGCTCATCTTTTCTCAGTTGTTGCTGTTCACGAATTTTTTAACTGGATTGAGTATCTACATGATGGCCATTAGGTCCAGTCCTGTTTATTAGTGCAAGATCATCTAATTCAATTTGCTTAATTATCAATTATTATTATTATGTATTATTATAACTTATTATAATGATTCTATAATGCTTGCAGTGAACCTGACTCTGATTATGTCCTTGTTATTGTCATTGCTGTGCAAGGAATGAGAACCTGGAATATTCACAATAGGAGTAATGGGACAAAGAATTTAACAGTGTTTCAGATTAAGCTTTATTTAATTTAGAAGTGGATTTATATGAAGTGGTGGGCTATGATGGCAGAAGTTTAAACCCTTCATATCCTAGGTACCTATCATCCCTGACATGAAGCAGTTCTAGTCCATGTAATCAGAGACTCTACTATTAATAATACAATTAAGAATATTACACAATTTAAACATCAAATGAATTAAAAATACATTTTAAAACAACATAAAAATGTAAAACTCTAGGAAATAGATCTCAAAAGATAAACTGCATACCTATGGGCTCTCTGGATTGTTTTCACAACTGAGTGACAGACTGTAGCTTGTCACTGAAAGGATACCTTCTTTTGATTTTGGAGATCTCACTTCATTTACAGCATCTTTGACTTCTTTCCAGGCATGCTCTTCACCAGCCAATTTCTCAGCATCCTGGTTAACGGAAACAAAAGCATTTGATGAGAAAAACAGTAAACTGAGAATATGCAGTAATGATGAAAAGCAGGGTAAAAAGATTACACTGACAAAAGCTGCTTGTGGGGACTGTATCACTATTTTTTTGTAAATACACAAAAAAATCTTTTCACCTGGCATTCATACTCACCCTGTATTTGTAAGTAAGTGAGATGATGTCAAAAAAATGAATGCAAACTTGGGAACATTAAATACTCAAACCATGTATTAGGTTTGCAGCAAGAACTATGATCAACCAGAAAAGAAAAATAATAGCATGTGATTTTTACGATCAAAATGCATTAAGCAGATCAGATTTTCTAAAAGACCAGCTACCTAATAGTTCACAGATCCTCAATCACACCATAGAAAGGATTCAGCAAATAATTTTGATTAATTGTGTGGTGATTATAGAGACTTTACAAACAGTGAGATGCTACCTTCATCCATTAAAGTTACAAGCATGAGCTTGCAGGAAAAGTCTACTATGCAGAAAAAGCAGAACTTCGGTTTCCTTTTATAAGTCATTGCTATTTTTCCCTATTTATAAACAGCTATATTTTCCCATCACTTTCTCATAAAGAAGGCAAAAATGATTAATGGCTACAGCAGTAAGAGAAAGTTTCCCTTTTCAACTCTCTAGCAGTGCCTAACTGCACCTTAGGCAAACTACTAGGAACAAATTTATTAAAGCATCTACAGACACAGTTAAGCATCTTGAGGGATTTCCAAAAGCATCTAGATATTCAATTTCCATCGTTATAAGCACTTAAATACCTTTAAAAACCTGGCCTTTAAGACACTGCAGTTCATTATCTCTCTCTCCTTATAAGAAGCCATGCTACTCGCAAGAGTTTTGTAAGTGCAAATTCTTTCAGGAATATTTTAAATACAGTTCTAAAAAAAAAATAAAAAAAATCAGCCTTTAGCAGGGGTGGAAGCCTGGAGACGCACTGAGAAGGTGTGTGAAAGTCTAAGCAAACACTTTGTAACCAACAGATGCTCACTGGGCATCACAGGAGTACCTCTATTAAAAAGCCTGTAATCTGTATCTGTCTAGAACTGCATAATTTTCTTATCCCACTGTTCCTTATTTACCATAAATTCAGAACAGAAAATATTTACAGTGAGAATCAGCACTCACTTTCACATTTAATTTCCCATTTTGTCTTTCCATCTGCTCCATGCAACACCAGGCCTCTGTGTGTCCCTGGGATGATTAACTCAAGATTAAATCAAGATTGGTCTCAGCTGCCCCCATCATTCTGTAGGGCCTTGGAAGGAGGGCAGCCTGCCCCACTGCATTTTGCACAGGTGCTTGTCCTACAATCTGATCAAAAAAGATCACCTGGAAATAATTTTGTGCATAGCTGAATTTGCCACCAGCAGGCATAAGGTGAATGTTAGGACAAACAAACTCGGACTGTAGAAATTTTGTCAGCACAGTTAATGTATGTACCTAGCCCTCTTACAGCAATGTGGTAGACTTACAGTAAATCTGTTAGCTTCAATGTAACCTCTACCAGTTTTTATGGGGCTACAACAATTTCTGAACCCAGCCTCTTAGCCTGTAACACTCTGTCTCTAAAATATCTTTGTAGCTCAAGTGCTGCTCACTGATAGGTCTAAAAAAAAAATAATCTGGCCTGTAAGATACTAATGATGTCTGTGAAATTTTAGGTTTAAGGACCTACCAAAAAAGAAAAATTCTGTTAAGCCATCTTTTCCTGCTGGCCCAAGTATAATTCTCAGTATTTCTGTAACATGCTGTAAGCCTTACAATTAAAACCTCAGAAACATGGGAATTGGGACAGATTTATAAGTGAAACAAAAAAACCAACTGTACACCAAGTCACAGGCCAATGACTGATGCATCATTAGGGCTCACTTTGCACAGAGTGCGACTGGTAGATGAATCAGGTTAAAGTGTTCATTGACACGGGATTAAAATTTCTCTTTATTGTGCAGCCTTTTGAGTTGTTTTCCATTGCCTTCTAGAATTTCATTAACAACACAAAGTGGTGCAAGGCTGGGTTTCCTCTAACCTTTACACTAGTGCATAGGGTTAAGTCAACACTGGCTTCATATCCAGGTGGAGAATAGGGATTGTCTGTTGGACCAATAATCTCCCGGCCCTCTCTGGATTCATGGTCTTTATCCCTTCTGTAAGAGACTTTAGGATGGAGGGAGCTGGGCAGGATGCCCAGCTCTGGGAAGGATTTAAGTCACCAGTTTCAATGAGATGTTTTCTGTGTTCTCAAGATGAGGCATTTTGGGGATTGGCTGATGTAAGAACCAGGAAAGACCTGGCTGGCTGGGCCTTTTACACCTCTACTGTTCTTCAACAGACCAAAGAAGTCCAATACACCAAAGAAGTCCTGCCCTTTCCTAAACAATCTAGTTCAAGGCATGGAGGCTGCTTCCAAACAGGCAGCCAAGCAGGGGCTGCAAAACAACCAGGAGGGCTTGTCACTGAGAACACTTCTGCCTTCCAGCCTAATAAAATTTTTGCAAGTAAGTTGTTTGTCTCCCTTGGACAATGCCTTGAAAGTCATGGCCGTGTGATATGACTAAGCCAGCTAAAAATACAAAGCTGCCTTGGTGTTGGAGTTATGGAAATAATTGAAGCAATTAATAGTTACGCCAAACTGTTTAGTTTAATCTAAGAGCATGGCAGTAACAGCTATGGGAGATTTAGCCTTCCACAGAGTAACACCCATTCAAAGCATCTTTTCAGAACATGTTCCCAGTCAAACCTCCAGGTGTGCAGAGCTGCCAGCAATAAAGGAAGGCAGGTTTTTTCATCTGTAGAAAAGCAGAACTGAAGAAAAGGAGAGGCTTTTGAAAAAAGATGAGTTACTTATTTCCTTATTTCTAACATTGACACTAAACATAAGAATTTGTTCTTCAGAACAACAAAATATTTGTGTCTTGGTCTAAAAAATAATTAGACTAGATAATCTAGTCACAAAAATGCATGACAACCCTATGATGGCTGAAACCGGCACACTTTACAACTCAGCTTTCGCACATAGACACGCGCTGGAGAAAACTGAGAGTAGGTGTTGAAGGCTCATGGGGAGACCAGAAAAGACAGCTGCAACACACACTTTTCCATGGCGAGAACACAACCTTGCAATACTCTTAATAGCACTGGTACAATTCACTGGAGGCAGAAGTGTCACTGGATGTGCTGGCTGAACCCACAGTCTAGGGCGAAAGGAAAGAAAAAAATTGATCCTGTGACTTTTTTTGAGCAATTATTCCAAATGGAATATGGTTCCAGCACCTGCTTTCCACTTACTCCAAGCATGTGACGGGGAAATTTGTTCATTAAAAGGTGAGTTAAAATGCAACAGCAACATCAATTCGATCTCTCCATTCTTCCATGACAGATGCTCCTACAGCTTTCTTGGTAACACACACCTGGGGATTTGTCATCTAAACACTGAAGCTTTCTGGAAATCTCCATGGACTACCTATCCTTTGGACTACCTATGCCTGACTGCTTAGACCTGTGCTTCTGATTCTTTAGACAGAACAATTTCCAGTCATATTCTGTTCTTCTGTTAAAACAAGCTATCAATTAAACTCTTCACACCTGCCACTTCTCAAAAGAAGGACACTGTGTACATCTTCTTGAATTTAGTTAGGGTACATAAAACATGAAGGCTCACCTACATAATTCAACCAGACAAAATTCTACCCTTGAAATCTATTTGGCTCTTCAAAATGGGCAAATGAAAAATATTCTGTAAGGCAAAATTTTCCTGCTATAAAGAACCATCTTTCCTCCCGTAAATTTTACAATAATGTCACTGCATAAAGGATTCAATAACAAGATTATATTTTTTAATATTTGCTCAAACATCATAATTTCTATAGCTTGTAGACCAGAACATTAGTTGTTGTTTTTCTTTCAGAATAATTCCAGCATTTATATCCAATTATTCTCCAGACTTTTAAATTTGTAGATACTCATTGCAATTCATGTTTCAGGAGCCTGAGAATGGACTTGATCAGCTCTGTCCAGAGCATCCTGTAAATGCTCATAAAAATAGGCTGTGGTACACAGTACATCACAAAATGTCAATATTTGCTTTAAATATGACAGTTTTCCACAGTTTAGGTTCCATTAGTGACACTTGTAAATATGAAGCTATAACTACTTACAACAAAGCTATAACAAAAGAGAGAGAAATAGGAAAACCAAAGAGTATCTGATGAGGATTATAATCTGTTTGCATAGTCATCAAATGTAAAATGTTCTGTGGTTCTGTTTTTAAGTGATAGGAAGATTTATTATAAAAGCACCATCTCCTGAAACAATTGCAGACATCAGCCACCACAGAAATAAGCATTTGAAAATGTTCATATGTTCCATTCCCTCCTATTCCTTTGCTCCCAACATTGTTTGTAAGATTTAGTTCACTCCCTTATCTCTTCTGCTATTCTAATGTCCTGAACACATCCCATCCTTAATGGAACTCCCCTTAGAAAGCAGTATAATCTTCAAAGTACAGATATGTTCTGTTTCTTATACGTCCTAAAAGCGCTCCCTACCTATTTGTTGCAAGTGCCACTGCTTTTACACACAATGTTAGCAGTCACTGTTCTTTGCTATCCCAACATTTGAAATCCTGAATGCTAAAAGATTCCCACATGCACAGCATGTCCTCTGAGAGAAGATGATCTGTGTTACCAAAACAAGCATATGCCAACCAGTCAGCATCATTGCCCCCTCTGCCCAAGTGCACTCCCGCAGCCCCAGCATTGCTCATCTCTAATGCACTGCGCCTCCGAAAATCTCCTGAACATTGAAAAGGTTGATTAAGGGCTAGTCCTCCTTTCATTGTTAGGCTACAGGGTAGAAATAGAACATGGATTTTCTGTCCCCTCTACAAAGTTCATCTTTCTCCTTCTCACAGATGGAGGTGGACAAACAAGCCAGAGATTTGCCATGGAGAGGAACTGTGAAGTGCTCCCACCTCCCTCCACAGAAGGGGAAAGTGGGGACAGGAAGCTCCAAACAATGAGTAACTCCTACACCTCTTTTTCTCCTTCCCAGCCTTCCTTCTACAAGAAGTAGCTCCAAGGGCATCTTCATTATCTGCCTATTTTCATCGTTCGGGTATCCAATCCCACATAGGCAGAAACCAGCAAAGCTTTGTAGGAGATATTGGAGTGCCAAGCTACCCTGAGGCAAATAAAAAACAAGGTCTGAATTTTTCCATGACCAGTATCTTCGTTTCTAAATACACAAATGGAATAAAAGAGTGTAATGTAGGCACCAGCAAATATCAGTTTTACAATGGTAAAAGCCTATAAACCATAGTCCAAACAGAAATTAAGGGTTTAATATGAAATATTATTTGGTATGATATGTTTGCAAGACAGAAAAGTCACACTAAATAATCACGATTAGTGCAAAAACCCAAGCATCTTCACATGGTAGTATGAATAACCTTCCCTTAAATTAGCCAACTTAGTTACAACATTACAATATTTACTCAGAAACTTAAAAATCAGAACAACTGTGGGAAATGTATTAAAATGAGATGCTTTTAATAAAGAGAAAATTAAGATCAGCAAGTCCATTTTAAGAAGTCAGTTTAATAAAATTAAATGGGACTAAGATAGGTTTATCCCAATAAAATCTTAGATTTAATTAAGTCTTAACATATAAGGTAAGAGAGGAGAAACCAGACCAACAGTTCTCAACCTCTTTAGCTGCATGTCCAGTACCTGTCAGGCTCACAATTCTGCACACCAAAAACAGTAATTGCATTTCTGTCCAACTCATACTCCATTCTTATCCACTGCAATCCCACCTCAGCTATTAAATTTTGTGATTTTTTTAGACATACACATTTTTAAACAGCCTTTTCAAAGATTACGGCATTTGTATGTTGTATATTACAGAGGCAATCTCATAAATGTTTTACAGTGAAGCAAATTGATATCCCTCTTCCTATTGACTCTCCTGCTTATAGATTCAAGGGTCACATTAGCCTTCTTTGCCAGCGGAGAATGTTTTCCATTTCTGTTAGGATACCCATGCTGAGATTCATCTGACCAAATATAGACATTTGGGCTACTCTTCTAGTTGACAGAGTGGCACTCTCAGGGTGTAATTTGTATTATCCTAAAGCAGGCTTCTAAAATATGTCAGATGAATAGCAGTCAAAGGTGTCCATTTTTCTCCATTTTATCCATAAAGGAAGTCTAGAGTAACTAGCTCAGGTGCCGACATTTACACTGTAGGTGTCTGAGATTTGGTGAACTAAATCATAGCTGTAGTTCCCCATTTCAGATATGGAACATATGTTCTACCTTTGCAGTGGTGGCACATTTTATTTCAATAGGTCTAATTTACTGAGCAATTTCAGTTACGCTGTATTATTTACCTGTCCTCATAAATGTTTATTGTTCTCTCAGTCTTTGTCATCCACAAATTTTACCGGCAATGATTTTGCAATCACTTCCAATTCATTCATGAAAATGCTGGGTACTGTAGAAACACTCTGAAACTATTTGGTAAGCGTTATATATAACTGATGATTATGGTGATTTAATGTTTAAGTGTGTTGTCAGAACAATCTTTAGGGAACACATATTTAGAGTGTATATGTATAAATTCCTATAGTAAAAGACGCTGAAAAAAGCTCAAAGCTTTCATTAGTCTTGATCATCACAGCCCAACTGAACTTTTTAAGACCAATAATGCTCACAGATCAAGTGTTATTATTAAAGCTTTTTATGTTTTACATGCTCTCTTTGTGATAAAAACCTAAGCAAATAACATTACAGACAGTATTTCCTCTCTCAAAAAGCAGCATGCAAGGATGCTAGGCTACTTAGCAAGAAAGCAAGTTAGTATCTAAAGAGATCTGTCAAAATATGAACGATTCACAGGGCTAAGCAGCTAGACTTCACCATAGCATCTTGCCTGGACCTGGAGACTCTTCAGATGAAAGGCACATGTATTTAACACATTCTGAAGTAATTTCAGTTAAGTGTTGGTCATTCTGGCTGCTGACCAAAACATTTCCTATATTTATTTTTAAGCTAGGTCCCTTAAATACTACTCCTCCAGGTGAAAAAGGAGTCATAATTACACAAGTGCTATCCTAGTTCTTTTCATTGCCCTTGCTCTGTACTGTTTTACAAAATCCTTGTGCTGCACACAGCTTGGGCCCCTGGGGATGATAAGCACTTTTCCGGCCCAAGACCCCAATACCTACTCGCAGTCAAGACGATGGAAGTTGCGGTTTATTCCATGAGCATCAAGACTGTGTTTTGTGTCTGTGACAGGACTGCCTTTATAAACCTGCTAATTTCAGGAGCTTAGAGCTGTCTGCAAAATTCCCATCCAAGCTGCGTAGGTTACAAGCTGAAATAAAAATTGATTGGACCATGGGAAAAGCAATAAATAGAAGTTCACTATTTATCAACTCATAAAAGCTGGAGGATGGAAGGAAGGGAGGAAAAGCAAAGGCAAGTATTTGCAGTTTACCATCAGAGAAATAGGGCCTTATGCCAGACCACCCAAAAATTCTTGGCACGTCTGTAATTCCATTGTAATTTCAAGCATCAGTCCAAAAAACCCCTGTGGGTAATTCAGTTACCTGAGGAAGGATGCTGTTCAGCCTAATCCCTAGCAACTGTGAGGCTGGTATTTCAGACTGTCTTAGACATTACACATTTATTAAGGCAATCCCTATGTCTGTCTTACCAAACAAACTGACAGCTATAAGGCAAATCTGCTTTATTCCTTAATTCTGCAACTTGTGGCGACAGAGTGCCACTGAGGACATTTAGTGGCTCAAAAGAGATATGTAGGTCTGAAATCCTCAGAATATTTAGGTATTCACAATCCAATCCACATTCATCAGTGCATTGAAATATGTACTTAAGTTTAAAGGCATGCATAAATCCCATTAAAGTTAATATTTATGCGAATGACTGAACACTTCACTAAGTAGAGGTGTAGTTATTTGTATATCAAAGTTCAATTTATGCTTCAGTGATTTGAAGAATTTGTGCCCATTGAATTATTGGTTCTAACTGAAGATAGACTGACATGAAGTTAGATATTTATTTTGAACACTAGTATCAAAACAACTTAATGTCTTAATGCATAATATATCACATGATAAAATGGTAGCTATAGTAATTATGTTTTTTTGCTGTATACTGCAATGTAAAATAATGGTATTTACTGCAGCATACATTTTCTGAATGGGTATGAAAAACAGGGAGTTTAGGGTTTAGAAAAGCACATGCAACATGGTTAAGATCATACACAGGTGATCGGTCTACTCTATACCTTAAAATATCTGATGGATCTCAAAAGTGAAAGAGGCAATTCCTAGAGAGCTGATAAAAATTGACTGCCTAACTCAAGCATGTTGCTTGCATCTATTCAAATATTCAGTGTCAATGCTCAAATCCACACTGACCAGTCTCCCAAGTTTTTTAAAGTCATTAAGAAAAAAAGGTTGAATTAATTTTGTACAACTGCAGCTCTTAAAAGAGCACAGTATCTGGAGTTTCCTCCTCCTGAATTTTGCCAATAAACTTGATCGTCCCCTAGATGACTATTAGTTTCATACAATCAAAGGAGAGGTATGCAAATACCTTTAAAAGATGTTGCATGGTGTTTCAGTAATTTCAAGAACTTCTACTTTGGAGAGTCATTATTGCCTATCCTCTAACTAACACCAATTTAAACCAGTAGAAGTTCTTCCAGTCTTTAAGGGGAGCAGCTAGAAACACTCCATAAGGCAAATGAGTGGTTGAAACAAATTCTTTCCAGTACCTTTCTAGTACTCCATTATTCTGATTCAATAATATGGACATTTTAGTCATTCTCACAAAAAATAGGAAGATGACCACATCTCAGAGAGTGAAAAGGACATCCTCTAAAATGTCATAATGTCATGAAAACTATTACAAGAAAGACCCTTGAATATTTCTCAGGGCCTTTATATACTGTTGGAATAGCTATCATGCAGCTGGTTCCCACTGACTGCCATTGTTACACATTTTTATGTGCCTCAGCAATCAAGGGTGATGGGACAAGGTGATTCAGAGCAAGGAGAGGTAGCCTCTCATAAAATCATAAAATGTGTACTGAAAGTTAGGCATCTTAACTCCCATGGAAGCAACTATTTATGGGACCTGCTGGAACAACATGATTTGGTGACACATAATCTATATTGGATTTCCAGCTTTCCAAACCAGTTCACAGTACTAGTAATCTATTTCTCTGTCTCCTGGTAAGTACTCTCCATTAAGTACTACCCTCATCTCTTAAAAACAGACACACTGTTCTCCTAAAATATTTTTCCCAGTCAGATGGATGAGTATCGCCCCTCTGAAAAACATGCTATCTCAACCCCTCCTTTTTAAAATTTCTTTTGCACGTGAGGGTTTGGGGTAGGGGAGTAGCAGCTCACTTTGCATGGATCCCCACCTTCATTAACCAAATACAATGTGCTGGTAACTGAACTTCACAATACCTTTCTCCTCTATACCAAATGTCTATAGATTCAAACTGTTGTATTATTAGGCAGTAGCTGGAATCACATCAAAAGCTTTCAAAGCTCAAAAGGACTTCTTTTGTGCACGGGAATGATGCAAACTTAACATAAAGTTGTACACTTGAAATATTTTGAGAGTAAAAATTTAGTTGTCTAGATATTGTCAAAAGAAGTGCAGAAACTTTAGTGCTTGTCAGCACTAAGACAAAGATTCATACCTTATCTTTTCTAAAGCAATATCATGCAGCAACATATTTTTCTTAATGATTGTGGTCAGATAAAGCTTGGGCAGAGTTGTGATACACTGTTTTACCACACTCCCCAATTCAAATCACTGTTTGCAGCGTAATCGACAGCTTTCCTACAATTTACTGAGCAATCCTGTGGAAAATAACAGGACATCCTGCAATGGGTCAACAAATTAGAGTCCTCTGCTGTAACTCACATGGGCTGGAGTAAATTTAAGCCTTTTCAAGCCTGCTGCCTTTTACACAACAAAAAGTTCCTATTCATGTCTAAAAATAAAGCTCACAAATGCAAAATTTGTAACTACAGTTTCAGTTGTGATACTAATTAAATTACTGGCAAGAAACTGATATGGCACATAGCTTACCATAGCAATTTTTCAATCCAAAGCATTCAGTCTGCAGTTTTACAGTCTCAAAAGTTACAGACTTCCTTGTCTCATCCCTCAGATGAGCTCATTCTTGCTTTAACAGACCTCAGAGGATACTAGTTAAGGACTGGAATTGATTTAGACACTGAAGAGCCTGATTTTGTCCTTCTCAAAATGTGTCGCTTCCTATGAATTCAGCCAAAACCCCAAACTTTGAAGAATCACATTGTCAAAAAGAAATTAGAATGAAGTCATATACCCGATAACCTTGCCACAGGATCCTAAATCAATCAATCAATTAATCAATCATTAATCATTGAAAAATAAAATTTAAAATAAAATTTGACTTGTAAAGAGTGTCTAAAGGTTTAGAGGCAGCTGACAGAAAACCCATCTATCTTCATTTAAATAAGCAGACTACAGTGAAAGATGTACTTCCACAATGTGGCATGGGGAATAACAACTAGAGTCTTTGTAGTACATTTCATACTGAGACAGTCTAAAGAATAATTATTTTTTTAATGTTATTTGTATAATGGACATTTCTATATCTGTTTTATGGAGGGAGGTATGACACGGGGCTGCACGACTAGATGCATCAGGAGAAGTGTGGCCAGCAGGTTGAGGGAGATGATTGTGCCCCTCTACTCTGCTCTGGTGAGGCCTCACCTGGAGTACTGTGCCCTCAGCACAAGAAGGACATGGAAGTGTTGGAGCGGGTCCAGAGGAGGGCCACACAAATGATCTGAGGGCTGGAGCACCTCTCCTATGAGGACAGGCTGAGAGAGTTGGGCTTGTTCAGCCTGGAGAAAAGAAGGCTGTGGGGAGACCTGACTGCGGCCTTTCAGTAATTAAAGGGAGCCTATAGGAAAGATGGGGAAAATATTTTTAGTAGGGCCAGCTATGACAGGACAAGGGGTAATGGTTTTAAACTAAACCAGGGTAGGTTTAGACTAGATATAAGGAAGAAATTCTTTACAATGAGAATGGTGAAACACCGGAACAGGTTGCCCAGAGAGGTAGTGGAGGCCCCATCCCTGGAAACATTCAAGGCGAGGTTGGACGGGGCTCTGAGCAACCTGATCTAGTTAGCAGTGTCCCTGCTCACTGCAGGGGGGTTGGACTAGATGACCTCTAGGGGTCCCTTCCAACCCAAAACATTCTATGAGTCTGTGATTCTATGATCTCCAGAGGTCCCTTCCAAACCTTGCCATTCTGTGATTCTGTGATTCCTCACCAAAGATCACAAAACAAAGAGCAGCAAAAGACAACAACCACCACCATATTCTGCATGTGTAATATATTGCTCACTAAAAAGGTATAATATCTTTAAAACTGTCCCTGTGTGTTCCATGCATGTACCTATGCATATATACCTACATATATGCATACAATATTGCTTTTTCCATTAAGACCTGGTTTTGTCCAGTGTAGATAGGTGTCCACTTCACCACAAAAAGTAACTGCAGTGAAATGGATCACAGAACACACGGTTCCTCCTAGCAAGTAGACAAGCTAAGGAGATTGTTTAGTTCATAGATTTAATAATGGGGCAAATTACCAGATTAAAAACTAAACTAGTAGATTAAATTTTTTCCCAGACTTTTTTTAACCCATTCTTGACCCATATAAAGTAAAACCATGATCTCATTTCAGGGCCCACTGTACACAAGTCTGCTTTACAAAACCACTCATTATTCCTTTCCTCTGATTGGAATAACCAGAAAACTAGAACAATAGTCAGCAATGAAGCTAACCTTCTCTTTTGCCAAGCATTTACACCTACTGTATATCTACTATTTCATTCTAGTTATTTCCAGGCATCGTATGGACAGTAATTGATCTCAGAAAAAATATACTGTCAGAAAGATAAGATTTATTAGCACAATTTTTCAGCTAAGGAAAATAAAACAAAAAGACAACAAACTGCCCAACATTATAAAGAAAGTATGTAGTATACAATCAGTATTGCATTAGGAAACAGAAATTTGGAGCATGAAGAAAGTATATTCAGAATCTGAAAAGAAGGACGGGATGCACTGATATGAAGGAGCATCACAGAAACCACAGTTGAAAAAGTTGTTTTCCCAGAATGAAAAAGGTTCCTCTGGACTAGTTTTGGGTGATGCCTTCAGTACGAAATGAGTTTGGAGATGACAAAAACTTTTGCTGAAATTACTTGAAGATGGCTGATTGCAAAAAATTTCAGTGAGCCAATAAAATGTTGTCCTATTTCAGGTTAGTCACAAATTTGCTGATAAAGAGTAGACAGTCCTTTTCCATCTTGTTTTCCTCCTCCATGTTGGTGTGACTTGGAACATTTGTAGACTTTACTGTTGCTATTATTTATAAATCTGGCAGTATCAGAATCATAGCTACACTCTTTTGCAGGTTTCTAGACTGTATGGAGTAAAAAGAGTACTCACCCCAAAGAGCTGAGGGTCTAGCAGGAGAGAAAGCAGTGAAATGGAGGGAGCAAAATATACAGCATGCCAGCAAAGGTTCTAGCTATAATCAGCCCCAAAATTGTTGATGCCCTGGTTTGGGCCCTTAAAGGTAAATGATAAAATTCATTCCTTGTCAGAAAGAGATGTAGCTTACATCCACAGAACTGATGAGAAAAAGGTATTTCCACTCTCTTTTCCTTTTTCTTTAAAATTCATAGCCCATTAGTTATACAGAATATATATATACAGAAGACAAATTCCTTTTTCTTTAAAATTCATAGCCCATTAGTTACAATATACAGAAGACAAATATCCAAGCTCCTATTTCTACTTGATTTGGAGCAGTAATCAAGAAAAAAGATATGGTGAACTGTCTGTATCCTGGATTGACCTGAACCTCACCCATTGCCTGAAGCACTGACAGAATCGTGGGGTCTCCTTACCCCATAGGGAGTGCTCTGACACCTAGGATAAAATGTCATTCTTGCTCTGATGCAGAGTTGAAGACCTTCAACAGGAGAGATTTTTGAACCCAGAAAACTGAATCCAAGGTCAGTCCAGAAAACTCTGCAGTTTAAAGTTGTGACATCTTTCAAGTAAATCACCTATTTATGGGATTTAAAAACAGTGGACACCCTGCAGAGTAGAAGAACGTGACTGATAAACAGATCAAGAAAAGGCATCCAAAATCAAGATTATTTCCTTAGGTACTACTGATATTAGAAACCACCCTGACAGGCTGAAACACACAAGACCTTATAGCACCCTCAGTGAAAGAGAATTCAGAGATTTAAGATCAGATAAAGCAATGACTGGCTTCAATATATATTTAGAAAAAAATTTGTGAACTAGTCTTCCCAAAATCACTGCAGAAAAAGGTGTTTGGAAGATGATTTGTCTGATCTAGTCTTATGTTTTAAATTACTGCCGTTTCTCTCAGCATATTCTGTCTTCTATGTGTTTATTTTAGATTGCTAACCCAGAGCGAGACTTTTCCTATTTCTGTTTATCATTCAGCAGAGACCAAATAGTGACTGCTATGGGAGTGACACCATCTGAAATGAAGAAATCATCATAATAATAAATAGTTCCAATGACAGTCCCAAGGAAGCTGGACGTCGGAAAAGGGGGAACACTGCTAGCCAGGCACTTAAATGTAGCTGCTACAGCCTGAAACAGTGATGAGAGCAGACTCCCTTCCCTTGGCAAAAAAGTGTTTCTGCTCAAAGTATCTGCCAGAAGATTTACATTTCCTCTTAGATGCCTGGGTCTGAAAGGAATGGGATACTGCTCCCCTCAGATGAGCAGAACGCCAGACTCCCGGGAGAGTGCCATACTCCTACGTTGGCTCCAAATATGAACTTGTTGGACCAAATTAATATAGGTTTCCCTATTAAGGATCCCCCAAACAAGCAAGGAGTCTCCATACAGCTCTGAACTCATGTCTGTTTATAAGAACAGCAGTATCTTTTCCATGACCTTTGACAACCCAAGTGAGCTCCAGCTGACTGCTGCCAAGCTGTGACCAGAGCACAATGAGGCAGTCCTGAAGCAACTGGGAGAGGTAAGCTGTCATGGGAAAATGATCACAGTCCATTTGTCACTGTCTGTGGGACTGCCCTTTGATGGAAAAAATTACAATGTTGAAAGATGGAAAAAGCCTTAGAAGTCATGCAAGAAATGCTAAGAAGCTGAAGAGATGATGTCTTTGTTAATGAACAAGAGAGCCCAGAAATTAGAAGCGGTTGCCTTGTTTTTTAGTTTAATTTTTGGCACTAGGAAAAAAAAGACAAGCCCTCTGTCCTTGGCTGTTTGGAAAGACATCCCAAGAGGGTAAGATCCTCTGAAATGGAACAGAATAGTGTTAGACTGACTGTTGGATTTCAGGAACCGATCCAGGGTTTATGTCACTACCAAATTCCTTGCCAGAAGGAAGGAACTGTTAATCAGCCAACCACCTACAGAAAGAATCAGCGTTCTGTCCCGGTGGGCTGCTAATTACTGCCACTGGCTTTTGTAGGCACTGGTTATACTTATGTTGGGCTGAAAGGGTAGGTGGGTGAAATATGACTGAGGTCTGGCTTGACTTCCTTCTGTAGTTTGCTTCAAAGGCAGTTCTAGTGGCAGAACAGTAAAAAGAAGACAAGGAATGAACAACTGATTTATAAAATAAACTATTGCAAACTCTGTAATTTGATAGGAAATAGATTAAACCAGCATTTTGTTGGAACAAAGTCCTGATCTTTTTTTTTTAACACGCCCTTAGTGCCTTAGTACTTAGCAAGTACCTGAGAATCATGAGTAGAGATACGGATGCTCCTACTTTATTCTTTGCTTTAATCAAGGGGGTTTATGTTCAGTTAGCTGTATGAACAGACTTGTTTTCAACAATCCTGTTTAATCCTTGCTTCCCAGGCTTCATCTTTTGAATTAATTTGGAGACCTCATCTTTCATATTGTACTTGGAAAACTTAGTGAGAATGTAAATGCGTGAAAATAAATAAATATTGGGGAAACTGGGACACAAACTTCTGGAACCTGACAATTCAGCAATTTAAAAAGGCACTTCTTAACATGTAATTTTGTATTTCCTTTGTATTCCTAAATATATGCTCCCTGAGGGAGGGGTGATATTTTTGTACTAACACCAGTACTGTGATCTTACATGAAGCCTTTACATGCTAATTCAAAACAACAGGCAATAATAATTTTTTTTCATGTAACAATGCCTCTGTGATTGAAGCACGTGTTCTTCAATGGTACTGCTGACACCACACATGAAGATCAAATGTGAAAATCTTGAGTAAATTCTATCCTTGTACATTTTCAAGCATTTCTCAGAAACCTCGGTGAGGCAAATCAACCATGGACATATGCTCTAGCAACAAGTTTGATCAACTTACACAGAGGACCATTTACATTTGATGAAATCCCTAAACTACAGTTGTGTTGTTTCCTAGGATAGAAAAAGATTGTCAAAACTTCTAGTAGGTTCAGGAACTTATTGAGTGTTTTTTATAAGAGAGCTGGTGGATGTATGGAAGTGCAACACCAGCTAAAGAATTGCAGGTGACATTTTTATGTAGATGGCTTGGCTGCTGTTCAGGTGACCTGATTTTGAGAGTCCTTGAGTTAGAAACTGGACTTGTGGTGTTCTCTACCAAAACTCAGGATGCAATATAAGTAAGTACTAAGCAAAGCAATAAACTGATTAAAGGAATAACGCACTTACTGGCATTATGTTATTATTAGCTTTGGCAACTATCAAATACTGACCAAATATAAAAATGATTCATATTCAAAACCATTACTTTTGACCTTGTAATAAATAAAAGCTTTCCAAACCCCAAGCTAGACTAAAATATTAAATCCTGGCTCCAATGGAGAAAGACAACTCATAACAAAGTGATTCTATAAGCACAAATCTCCCTGAAATCCTTGGCTGAAAATGTAGAACATGAACAATACTCTGGCTCACGACTGTGGAAAAAACTGTTCTCCATTTAAAATGTTTGTCATCGATGTAATCCCATCTTTAATTATAATTAATGTAAGGGGCTTTTATGTGCTGGAATGGTAATACGTTGCCAAGATTTCAGCTTTTAGGAAGGCACACATTTCCAAATTACAGTGGAGATTGATCTTAAAAATGGAGCAAATAATAACGTATAAAGCTGTCAGAGATACAATGAACCGAAGACATTACAGCAGCAATAACTTGAAGTACTGACAGTCAGGAAATATTCTATGAGTGACTTTTAGAAAGATGTGGGTTTTTCCCTCTTTTAGTTACTGATTTTTTTTTTTTTTCAACTTGGGACAAAATCCATTAAAAGTACTGTTTAGAATTGTAGATAGTGCCACTTAAATTGGCAGTAACTGTACTGCCAAAAGTTTCACTTTAATCTTATCTTAACCAGTTTACACTGATGTGTCAGCACTTGCTACTCTTCCCTTGTCCTATCAGCAGCCAGGCTGCTTGACCAGTTGCTAAAAGAGACTGGCCAGAATTGTGGTATGACCTCTTAGAATCAAAATGTAGCTGACATTGAGGACCAGGCACCAAAAATTATTTGAGATCCACAGGTCCAGCTAGTTGCCACTGTTTGCCTCCAGATTTTCTCATCTTTGATGACAGCTATGCACCTGGATTACTCCATGGCTGTGCTCACAGTTGGAGAGGCAGATAAAAATGTACTATTGTATAGCGAGCAGAGATTCACTTTGAAGTCCTTTCATCAGCAGTGACCAGTGAGGAACATTTGCTCTCATGATATGCAATGCAATCTTGACTGCACAGCCATGGACCCTTCCATTTGGTCTAGGGCTGTGTCTGCTGACACTGGCGTTGATATTGATGCTCAACTTCAACAACTTCAACAGGGTCCCTTGTGGTCGGGCTGCAGCCTGTTTCAGTATACCTGAAAACACAGCCTTTGCCTTATTACAGTCTCAGATCCAGACACCTGTGCAAGGGAACTGTGTATACTTAGGCTGTGGTTAGAGATTGTATGGAGTTGCCATACCTAGCTAAAAAGACCAAGTGACTGAATTTTAAAGCCATTGTTGGTGTCAGTGTGAATTTTGCTGTTTGATACAGCTGTGACATGAAATATTACACTAAGTGAGAAATAAAGAATAATTCTTCCCAGATAAGTTGCCTCTTAAATCATAGTTCATCAGAGACCTGAAATGTCAGAAAAAGCCCTTGCAGAATCTTGTAACCTAGAATGGCAAAAGAGCACTTTGAGCCATTAGTCTTGATTGTATGCATAGCTAAACAGTGTGATTGCAGTATGATGTAACCACTATGTGAGTTTGATCAATTTTAGCACAAATAACAGTGAAGAAGCAGTGCCACTGGCTGTAAGATTTCTCGACAGCAGCAGCCAGAGACAAATGCTTGCAGTGATCTGCATAAACGAATTTTACTGACAATCTGGATGTTAGCGTGCTGAAACCTACATAGTTGCAATGTCACTCTGCTATCCACGTCAGCTAGCACAGAAACGTAATCATGTGATTCTTGATTTTGTGTTTATATATACTTCCTGGAGCAGCATAATTTATCTGACTCAACTGTATCTGTCTAAAGTGTGGGTAAGCACTTGAAGTAGTACTGGAAGTCATTCCTTTAACTTCTTATATCCATTCCAGGTTTCATAGATTTCTATTGCAAGACAGTATGAAGGAGCTGCTTGTCTTTTCTTTGGGTATGGAGGGAGGCTAAAAACTGGCTTAGATTAAATGACTAACTGCAGTTAGGAGAAATTAGTAGCATTTTGTAAGCTAAATCTGTTATTTGCTCCTGTAGATGTTTCTGAGGTTAAATATGACCTTTTTTTTTTTTTTTTTATGTGGTGCTAAGATATTGCATGGCAATGGGAACTGCAGAGACCACACAACCAAACCTCAAACCATTCCACTTCAAAGAATTATTCTCATTGAAAGAAATATAGCACTTAAAGCTAAAAGACCTTAGAAAACGCAGCATCTTTCTTTATTATCCTTTGGACACCAGAATACTCAGCAGAAGTACGAATAGCCATCTTCATGATGAATTTGGAGAGATCAAGCAAAACAAAGCTTCACAGAACATTCACAAAACCAGTCCCTGATTTAGACAGACTGATTTAGATTTTAGTCAAAAATCTGTTCAGCTCCAATTGAAATGGTAGCTTCTCACTAATTATGAAAAATAAGGGCAGGATCTTAGAAAACATAAAGGTTGCTTTTGAATAAAATTAATTACCCAAGGTCACTTAAGAAGTCAGTAACTGACTTGAGAACAGAAACTTGATAACTTGAACTTCCTTCTTCACTTGGGCACGTAAGACTAAATGAGCAAGCCTTTAGAAAATACAGCAGGAGACATTAATTTCTTTGATATGAAATTTGCAAAGTATTTTTCTAAATATGAATAAATAAGCATACATGCAACAAAGTACTAATACTCATAAGGCCTAAATGTCCTTCATATAAACTTTAATGTGGTTTTCCCACAGGATTCTCAAGATCATTTTTAAACATTGCAAAAGATGTAGACTAAACGCTGCAATGGAAATGACTTGACTTACAATTTTACTGTAAATTGATGTGCGCATCTCAGGAATGATTCCTCTGCTTTCACTGGTCCCTAGTATGTGCCCAGCAGCTGGCACGCACACTCAACAAGACTGGAATTTGGGAGCAACAAAAAGCTACGGTCTGTAAGTTTTTGTTAGAAGAAGGATTGTAGCTTTTTGATGAGATGACTACAGCTGAAAAAATCCCCCAAAACTTAGCTGAAGGCATAAAGCATTTCTTAGCCAAACTGCAATTTGTGTTTTTACCTATAACAAATATTTATGAGGTGGATTGCTGTTGACTAAGCCATTGTATTTGCAAAGCAATGTTGTAACATGCAAATTTACTGCTAGCTGATTATATGCATTGAATCAGTGTTGAATCTGCCACCCTTGCTGACTCAAAGTTGCAATGGTTGCCTATTCTGTTGACAAAATTTTGCCTTTTAAAAATATTCCAAGATGTCTTGGAAATTTGCCTCAGCATCAGGGGTATTTCAGCAGGGGTATTATTGAATAATTTTGTGAACTGATGACTTTTAAGCATCTAAATGCAGCCATTCTCTAATTTAAAAAACCATAATTTCCAAAAATATTATGTCCCACTGTAGCTGCAATTACATGCCTCTCAGCTTACCAACAGTAACTGAGATCAATGAAAAAAAAAATCCAAGTTAGTCATGTAAACAGTTGTATTTATAAAATCTCTGTCACAGAAAAATGAAATGCAGTACTGCAAGGACTGCTGCAGATTATATCTAATCATCCTAGACTGAGGCTGAGGATAAAGATGTCTTCTTCATAGATGTCAACAGACAAAGCTGACATGAGGTTCCTAGCCCTTCACAGACCTCTTTACGTGGTAACAATGAGGAAACTACAGAATTTCAGAATGCAGTCAAAAAGGCCTTTCCAAATATCTTGCATCCCCACAGGGAATTTTGCCAATGGGCAAAAAAGACCTACAGAATATGAACTCAAACCAGTTAAAAATTTCAAAGAGAAAAAATAACTAATTATTTTTAACCTATGTATAAGACTATTGTTTTCATCAATATACGCTCATATAGCTTCACTACAGTATTTTTTGATGTTGTATGTTGACTTTTACAACGAAGTGTACTCCAGCCTGTGGATCTTGTTTCTTAAAACATTCCACATGCTGAATGGTCTTTACACCACTTATCTACCCTTTCACAAACTGTTAAGCGATCCTTAAAGACTCTTCAGCCTGCTTATTTTTCTTAATAGTCACTGCATCTGTGGGGATGCCATTCCCCAAAATTAATCTAAGATTTCATGGCACTTGAGTGAGCATCCTTAAAGAAAGACAAAAAGAGGTCTTCACTTCCTTTCACTCCCTCTTAAAGTAGTATTGCAGCAACCTTTATCAGGCACAGAATGCCAACAACTTTTGCACATGGATAGGAAGTAATTTAGCATTATGTCATAAGCCTGAAACTTTTCCGTGTTCTGTTCTTTGAACTGCTTACTGATGAATCAAAGGATACATTATGTATTCAATGGGTGTACTTTGGCTTGAACAAAACTGCACACAAAACTGTCCTACCCAACATGGAGTTTAAACTTTTTTTTTTTCTTTTTTGCTGTACAGCAATTATTTCATTAATCATATCATGCTCCTTGGAATAACATTTTCATCAATACCTTTCTTACCCATTTCTAATCTACTGGGAACACGTTTAGCTATGGCATGTGACTCACCCAAAACAGGAATTAGTGAAAATAAGAACAAGCGTACATATAACTTAGAGAGACAAAGTGCATAAACTGCATTGAAGCCAGTGTCATTTTGCATATTCCATTTTATGTCTCATCAGGCTTGGAGCCAAAATTATTTTAGCTAGGCTGTATAAATATGAAACAACCCAGAATATAATTAAACCAGGCTAGGCTGAACCCTATAAAATGTCACACTGAACAAAATTTTATCTACTACAACTACTGACCTGCTACTACAAGAACTTGTGAGAGAGAGCATAAAAACTACAAACAGTCATCCAAGGTGGTTCACTAATCTCTTTAACAACTCCTGAATATGTCTGGCAGTACTTGAAAATTACTGATGCAGGTGTTTGTCAGAATTAATTTAACATTATTATGAGGATAAGCACAGCCTTCCTGTAGCATCAGACAAGTGGGTTCAGTTAAAGTTCCAAGATTATTCTTTTGAATAGAAAAAAAAAATCTTTCCTTTCAGCTTAAAGCCATGTTAACTCTCATGTTCAGAGGTCCTTGAATCTCAAAATGATCTGTAATGCATCTTTTAGCAAGAAATTCTTCTTATCATGTTGTTAACATTTCCTGCTTTTCTTTCCTTCACGGTTGTCTTTCATAGCAACATAAACAGCACTGAGGGCAGAGGTCACTTTCTTCTCTTCTCTGGCCATTCAATTAGTAGCAAAAGATAAGTATTACATAAAGGAAGGGAAGCCGCTGACAGGCCTTGGAAAATTCTGTTTCATTAGCAAGGAATTTCTTCACTCAGCCTACCTTTTCTTGATTCCGGCAGAGAAGACAGTCACACACAAAGCAATACTGGCGCATCAGTTGCTTTTGGCGTTCACTGGTGGGCATCAGCGATTCAATATAGCTGATGGTGAGCTGTGTGCAGTACATACAAAACCAGAGTTGGTACATTTTACAAAAATTCCATACTCAGTGTATGTTAGACAACATTTTTCCAGCATAAAATAAAATTTTATCTTAACAGATGATTTCCTAGAAGAAATTGACTACTTTTACTAAGGGAAAAAAAAAAAGGTAAAAAATTAATTTCCATGGAGGAATGCTTTTTCACATTTCCAGACTAATACTGTTTGAAATTATTACACCACCCCCACCCCTCAAATATCACCATTTCAACTTTTCATCCTAATTTGGAAGAAAAACAAAAAAAGCAAAGAGAGAGGGGAAGCTCAGTAACTGAATTCCCTGTGCATGAAATCTCATTTTTTGTGTAGCTCCAAAGCTTGTGTGTATTTAGCACTGGTGTTATACAACATCCAACTATCTCCACAAATTTTGTCTCAGGGAAGCTCCTGCTTTCTTGCAAACATATGTCTGAGCCTGAGGAAAGCTCCTCTTATGTCATATCCATCTTCAGTATGTCTGTGATGTTTCCTTTGTGACCAAGGAAGCACAAAAGCATTGCAGTCAAAGTTGCTGAAACTATTGACAAGAAAATTTATTAAAATGATAAAAGAAAATGCTTACATTTGTGCCATTTTCAGCTCCTCATGCTGTACAGAGTGAATTCCAATGAACTACAGAGAAGCCTGTAGTTTGTTCAATTTGATGCCTGCCAGAAGGAATTTTACAGGGCTAACCATTTGTAGAGTCCTTCAAATTTTTAAAGTGCTGGACAGGCACAAACTAATGATAAGGGAAGGAATATAACAAAATAACAGCCCAGCTCAAACCATCATTCAGTCATACATGCTATTGATTGATTACACTATACGCCCAACACACTTTGAAACACTCCAGAGAGATCAGAGCTAAAAAAAATCAGGTCACATTATTTCATCCTGAGCCTAGACACTTCAACTAATTGGGAGAATTTTCACATGGTTCTCAGTTAAATCATGAGAGTCCACTCAAAGAAATTACAGTAAAACCTGACCAATTTGTAGTAATGACTATGAATCCATTGTCAGAACCTGCATTTTGCAAAATAGTGAGCATTATAATTAAACAAGCAATTAACAAGAAACTAAAACAATGCCTCAATTTTTTTCATTTATTATTACAGTATAATTTGATTACAAATTGAAGGGGGACTGTATTAAGAGAAGACTACTAAGATGGCAAAGTCAAGCATTTAAGGTGATGATAAGTAGAAAGCCTGCAGAAAAAAAATATGGTGTCATAATTGAAGATTAATAGTATAATTAATGGAAGAGACAAATTAAAGTTCCACAGATAATCAAAAGTTAGAAAGCGTGAGAACTTTGTTAGGTTTTGCATTCTATATAATGTTGTTCTGTCCCAGCTTGTGAGTGTCTGAGCCGAGAGGGGATTAGTTGCACCACTGTTGGTTTACAGCAGAACAGTCTGTGCTAATCATTTACACAGGAGCTGTAGGCTTCCCTCTGAGAATTCTGCAGTGAATGGATGGAAATTGTTTTCCATATTTCCTTTCCACTCTTTTCCCCAAGCTTGGTCTCTTCTGCCCCTTTCTCTCCAATCTGTCCCTCTTCTGATTCTCTCTCTGCCCCTGGACATGAGTATAATTTTCCAGCCTTATTCTCCACACCTGGTTATCTAAACCTGGTTTCCAGCCCTCAGTTCTAGCTCCTTACATAGCTATTCTTGGTAAAATGGGCCAATTGCATCATCTTGCCAGTCCCAGATCTGCCCTTCTGTCTCCCCTGCATGCCTCATCTTACCCCCATGTTTGATCACCAACACTCTTACCCTCCCAAGTTAACAGTCCTTGTTGCCTTGCTCTGGTTTCTTAATCATCTTCAGTGATGCCACCAACTTTGTCCTCATTTCTTCCTCCAGATGGTCTTACTCTGCATCCTCCCTGGTGTGGTGAGAAAGGTCTGTCTCCCTTCCTTCCCACAAAGCAGTTTCCAGTCAAGCTGTAGTCCTAACCTCATCCTTCAGCCATTCCAAACCCAATTTCCCTCTCCTATCACAAGTCTCTGATCTCCATGTCTCCTTGCAACTTGCAAGTGTTTTCTGTCAAAATCATTCCGCACACTGGCTTGTTCCCTATCTCTTATCCTCTGCATAAACATCACCGGTTCTGACCTATGTCCTACTGCGCTTTAGGTTCAGGTGGCGTCCAGCAGTAAAAGGGATTCAATCAAGTTCAGGCACAGTGCAAGACAGTAGGAATCTTCTGGGAAAAGTAATTCATGTGAGATTAGTCTACTCTTTGCCAAAATACTTAAGACAATAGTTTAAACCCTATCATTACTGCTGAACTTTTTGGGTTTATTTTTAATACTGCAAAACAAACACATAGCCAACACCAAACATGCTTTATATATCTTCAGCCTACAGGCTTCATCCCTTTCTCTCTTTTCCTTTCTGCCTTTTTTTTTTTTATTAATTCATGTTGCAGAAACCTTGGAAGTAGGAACAAGTTTGAAACCAGTAATTTCTCTTTCAGAGGTTACCAAACAGTTGTGGATATGAACAGTCACATAACAACCTCCTCTGGATTAGAGCATATGACTGGGCAGAAGGAGGAGGACAAGGGGCTTCATCACATTGATACCTGCTTTTACAGTTTTAACAACTTAGAGTTTCTCTTGCTGTCAAAGGCCCAAGTCCAAATTCTCAGTCCTGCCAGCAGAAATCTGTAAGTGAAAAAAATGTTTGTAGCTGGCAGACTGAGTGGGAAAATGTAATTAGAATATTTAGAAACATGACCAACCTAACAGTGACTAAGTCTATACTAATCATTTAATCGTTTAAACATAAAAATTCTGTATTCAAGTCTCTCTCCTACACTTGTTTTAATTTTGGATCCCTTCATTAGAAGCAAGGCTCATTTAACTTGTACATATTCAGGAAATATGCCCATTTATCAGAGGTTGTCTTAATGGTATTTGCATATGGGATGTATGGTATTAATTAAAACATTATTTCAGCTGACCAAAGCTTGCCTCTTTATTGCATCGCTTATAAAGAATGCAGTAAATCTTTTCCCCTGAACTGGAGAATATATATTAAATAATGTTTATGAAGGCAGGGAATTATTTAACAGCCATGAGACTTATTGACTCTCAAGACTTTCTCCTTAGAAATGCAGCACTGTCTGCTTCTCACTCTGACACAGAAATTCTTTAACCATGGGTATGGTGGTTATTTTCTCATGTTCCTCATCTGCCAAATGAGGTGGACACAATGTTCCAGTACTGCCATGCTGCAGTGGACTTAATTTATGTTTTTTTGTAACAGACTATAAGCTACAAAATTTCTAGACAGAGGACTCTATAGAAATTCAAAATTAATTATTTTAATGCAAATGGCAGGGAAAAAAAGTAAGTCCTCTTGGTTTTGCAATCATGGCTCTCAGGGTCTTAGGGAGGGTTGTGTACAAAAATCTGTTCCTGAGGCAGAGTTACATAACTGATGAACAGACTGTGCTGTTCCGGCATATATGATCAAAATGCCTTCTAACTCAAGGAAAAATTTGGTTTTAAAAAATGTGATGTGACAAAATGTAATGTGCCAAACATACACAGATATAAAACTTCTCCTCATAGAATTATAACAACAGAAATATTACATATCTTTGTTTAAATCTATCATGAAGATAGATTTATTGCTGGTCATCTGAAATTATGATTTGTATTTCGTATTAATTTTAGGAATTAGTTGCTTTGCAAGGGTACGCTCTGTTATATGACTTTCTGTAGCAAAATACAGATTTGCTCTAACTGAACTCTGAAGCTGATGAGAAGCCATGCACCCATTTTGGAGCAGAACTGGACCTCAGCTAATGCATCCTGTCTCTTAGCGGGACTAATCGATTTGAGCTATGCACTGAGCTAACCGTAGCTATACAACTTCTGATTGGAGAACAGGCAAAATGAGCTCATGTTTGCCTGCAAAACACCAGGTAGACACAGTAATTAACAAAAAGTCAACTGAAATTATAGCACACATCTGGATGCTGTTTAAAGTGGTTAATTAAGGGTTGGGAAATGATGAAGACCTCTTCAGAGCAGGCTGCTTGTCTTTTTGAGAAAGTAAATTAGCTGATAGGCTACCTTATCACTGAAAGACCTCTGGTGCTCTCTAGGTGAATAATTTTTGTTTTATTATAAGCCTTCCCCATAGCTTACCTTTCTTTGCAATACTTAAATTTCATTTTTGCACAGAAAGAAAAGGAAGTCTTTGCATACTGTCAAAGTAACATCACCTAAAGTTACAAAAGCTGTGATAGTCAGCACTACAGCTAACATTATCTTGAGGAGCAAAAAGGTGTTATAATTAGTTTTGAGCTGCTGGAAGCAAGTTTCAGAAATTCCTGTAATCATTTAAGTAGGGACATACAGAATAAAATCCCCACAAAATTCTATTATTTCTTTCTTCCTGCTATTGGATTCAATTATGCTCAAAAACCTGGTACAGGTAGAATCCACAGAGTGTTAGGAGACCCTTTCTAGCCATCTCAACCCCCAGTCTATGCATGGGGATCAATAGTTGCTCCCAGGTCTTGTCCTCCTTTCACTTCTTTTGTCCGCTCAGGTCCTTATCTGTTTCATTCCCTTTATGCCAGTTGCACGACAGAAAACACTTAAATTTAGTAGTGACCATTACCAGCTGGTCAAGCACTAGAATTTGGGATATTAGCATAGAACCATACCGCCTTATATGAATTATAACAGAGTCAGAGCAAGGATGGGGAAGAAAAAAAAGAAAGGTTACCAAGCTTGAAGGAAGTTTCTTATCAAAGCCAAATTTTCAGTTTAAAAATTCTACATTTAATGAGGATTATAAATGTTATTTGAACAGACAAATAAGTTATATGATAGAAATGAAAGCTGTTATTTTGAACATCAACTAAAGCATTCATTGGCAAAAGCCAATGGGAATATAGTGTGGTTTTGTTTAAAACGGTAACTTTCTGCCCTCAACGAGCATGCAGTTCCATAGAACCACATTAGTATAAAGCCCAAATAATATACCTAAAGATAAATCTGAACATCTGGTTTCCAAAGCAAAATTTAAGGACCAGACATTTCTCTATCTTGCCAACTCTCAGTATTTTATTATGATTCCTGCAATACACTTTATTTTCTTAAAGCTTCAACTTGGGAAACCATGCAATTATACATGAATTCCTTCTTTCAATGCCTACAAAAAGGTAACATTCATGACTCACGATTTCTTAGTGCTTCAGGACTGGCAAGACTGCCTTTGCCACAAAAAAGGTCTAGATGGCTAGAATTTTTGCATATGATTTTAGGCATGATTAATTTTCCAAATATACAGCATCATCAAATTTAGCACTTTCATTCTATAAGGATTCAGGCAAACATTTTCTGGCTTGGGAGTCCTAATTTTCTACTGCCTGAGATACATTTTGGCCTTAGGATTTAAACAAATTTCAAAGCCCAAACCAAAATTCAATTAAAAGCCACTAAATGCCACATGCCTTCCTGTCAAAAACATGCAAAGCCAACAAAATCTACCTAGACGTGAGACTAAAACTGAACTGAAACAACTTCCATCAGGACATAAAAACTTTTTGAGGTTCTCATAATCTTGCATGCTTTTTATCACTGACTTGATAAACATAATTATTGTATATAGCATGAGAGCTCTAAAGTGAGTTGGGGCATAAATGTTATTCCTGCATAAATCTGCATCATACTGCAGCAGCTACATCCAATGTCATAATATCTCTTCTGGTTACAACCAAAATTGGGTCTACTGGTGCCTCCCTCTGTATATAATTGTGAGATGCCCACAATGGCCAGTCACCTCAACTCTGTGTGCCTCTTTTCCCTGTGGTTATAGATTGTCAACAACTCCTTAACATAGGTAAATTGTCATAGTGTCCTCTGATAGAAAGCACTAGAAATGTGCAAAAATATTTTTACTTCCCATTGGCCTAGTGAACACATCATATTGCAGTGGTTGATACTTTCCTGGCAAGAGTCCAGCAGCCCTATCAAGTCTGTTCCTGTGTGGATAGTAAAGCCATAGTCCTCTTCTACTAATCTGAGCTTGACTTGCTACTTAGCTTCTCATTGCTAATACATCTTAGTGCTTATTTACTTTCTATTAATTATTACATAAGGGATCTCATTCTGTCTAAATCTAGTATAAGTTTGAAAGGATAAGGCAAGTTTTCTACTGCTTACTACTATTTAACTTTTCTTGTTGCCTCATGACTTGAAACAATGTTCATCTTACCAGCTCAGAGCACTTGATTTATTCACAAAACCCAGTCAGATTCCCCCCTAACATTTATTTTCTCTCCCATTAGCTCAGATCATTACCTCAGTAACACAAGCAAAAACTCAGCTTGTAACAGGTAATGTAGTTTCATGACCACAGGTGTGTAAGTTCAATACACAGCTATTAAGAAAACTGAGCTTACCCTGCTGCAGGCAAGCAGTAAGGCAGTGTGGAAAAAAAGTTGTACCAAAGCTACCATGCAGAGCACTAAATGAAAAGCAGTAGCAGCTGTGTAAGAGGAAAAGTAATTGGGTGTTGAAAATAATATTAAACTGCTGACTTGTACATACCCTCATAATAATTTTCTTTTCCTTCCTCTTCCCATAACAGAATATTAATTTTGTAGCTTTATTTCCTCATTTATGCCCATTTTCTTCCTCAGACACATTCTTATTCAAAGACTGTACCTCAGACTGAGACTTTTTTTCCCGGGTGTGTCAAGAGGGCACCTGCTTTAACACAATGCATATATATGTATGTGTGTATATATATAATTTTACATGTTCCTTAAGGCAAATTTTCCTTTCAGTACCAAAATGAGAAGCAACAGTTGCAACACAGACACCAGAACCTGAGCTCTTTGGAAAATTCTGCCTTTATTTTACTGCCTCATTGAAGGCAAAGTTTTTTAGAAAATATAAAATACACCCACATGAAGTGCAGTTGCTTTAAAGCCTGTATTCACACAACTGCTAAAGTCACTGCAAACAAAGTGGGCCTAGCTGCCCTGCTTATAACTTCTTTTTTTTTTTTCCTGATTGCCTTACTAATGACTTGAAACTTCACCGTTTATGTTTCACCACTGATTTTAACCTAGAGACTTCTGTGCATTACAGAACACTAACGCTAAGTCTGAAGTTTGGGTCATAGCTTCACAGCTGTAGCACAGTCCGTGGAGTGGTCATACCTGCAAGGGAATTCTACTTCACTTCTCACTCCAGAACCACTCAGGGCCACCTGAGGGGCTCTCCTGATCTGTAAAAGCTGCTTGTTACAAAGAATTGCTTTATGAAATTTACCTAGAGAAATACATCCATGTACAGAAAAATAAGATAGTTTCAGAATTAGAGCTCTAATAATTAACACAAATACATCCTGGGAAGACATTAAAATCTACTGTATTTTTAAATAAACAACCCATCTTGGTGAATTGGGAAGCCAAGAGGAAAGTTATGGTACACAGATATAATGGAAGAAAAGGGTCTATAATTTGGCTTGGACAAGAATGCCAGACTGCAAGATTTCTACACTTAATAGCTCCACAAAAGTATATTGCATCCTAAAAGATTGCTCTTGGCAAAAAGGCAAGCATGCAAAAGCATTTCTGTTGGCTCTCCACAATATTTTGCCTAAAAAAATATTTTACCATTTACTTACTTTGACAGCCTACTATCTTTGACAGCCTACTATCTTAGAGAAAGGATACATTACAAAAGAAAACACTTCATAGGGAGGAAAAGATATCCTGCCTCTAAATTAGAATATGTATGCCATTGATATTTCAAGAGTTTGAAGCACAGGCATGAACCCTATTTACATTAGGTCATGATTTTTAAATGACCAACAGCTGGGACTGCATAGGTTGTCAGTGCATGTAAAGTTACATATAAACACACATCTTCGCAGGCCTTACTAAGCAAATTCAATATTGCATTGCTGCAAAAGGCATTTACTTTGCAATGCTTACCTAGCCACAAATGATTGTTTTCAAAGTAACACAAATGCTGTGGTAAAAAGAAAGCTGACAATACCTTCGACCAAATCAGAAAACTTCTGAAAGGGATATTTTGAGGTCTTTTCTGGTGAAATGGACAAGAAAGCAAACCTTATCTTGCCACTTGCACTGTGAATGAAAGGTTTACTACAACAGTATGGTTGCAACCTGACAAATGCTTATTGTTGCAATGGCTTAGTGAAGACTGCATTCCACCCAGAAATACTGTGTTTCCATCAGGATAAAGACATTCAAATACAAACAAAACAAAGCGCCTAGAGGAGGAAAGGAGGAACAAGAATTTATCAAGACTGCTAGTGATTTATGAGAAGTAATGATTATGGGGCCCAGGCAGTGTGAAGAGATGATTCTATTTATCATTTTCCCCCTGATAGCTATGTGCTAGAAAGTGGCATCAATATATCATCAAAATATTAAGCTGGTGGCCCTGCAGTCTGGAATTTATTTAGGGAGATGTCATTGTTGCAGGTGTCTGTGATGGAAGGGAGGACAAGTTAATTACCTCTTCACCAATCTGGATCTCTCGGACAGAGCGAAGTAAAAGCTGGTATCCTTCAAAAACAATCACGCAGTTTGGGTCACAGCTGTGGTTCAGTAAAGACATGCTGCGAGGGGTGGTAGAGAGGGAGAAAGAGAGAGAAAGAACTTTACTGTCATTCGCCTTTAATAATTTAAAAGTAGCTAACGATTACATATGAAGCATCAAGCAATTAAGTTACAAAACAAATAAAATCCCTGGTAAATCAGTTGCTCTGGGTTAGGGGAGGAAAATTAATGCTTAGAAGATTTATATTCATTGCTAATAGGAGCCATGCCTGGATCTCTTCACATGTTTCTGCCTTCTGTGTACTCAGGGCGGGAGGGAGGTGATGGCCTCCCAGCGACTCTCCGAGAGGCCTGACTCGGGGGAGAGGGCAAAGCAGGCAAGCGGGGAACAAGGCAGCCTGGACAGTTCAGAGCAAAAGGTTAGCACCTTGGGTCTGTGTTTTACTTCTGCTGCTTCTGCTCAGTTTCAAGGCACTAACGTTATCAGTTACCCTGACTGTCAGTGGAACCACAGCTCCACAGGGCCAGCAATCAACCTGGATTTCCTATCAGGTAGAAAATGGAGTATACTATGTTCCAATACCAAAGTACTTGGCGTATAGAGTTGAAAGAAGAGATACAGCCATCGCCTCTGTTTTGCACATATTTTTGGTTCAGCCTCTGTCCTTGTGGTGTGTGACAGCTGAAGTAGCACGGCTCACTGGGGAGCTGCTGCCACCCCCAAGAGATACACATGCTGGTGGATCTCCTGACACAGACGTGCCCTTCCCTCTTTTTGGAATGAGACTCTTAAGAGTACATGTACAACAGCAGTGTTGGCTATATACTTTTGAGTCCCATGTTTCATTAGCTGAGAAACAACTGACTTTGCTAGGACAACATCAGTCCCATAGCAGATGTGGGGCTGATGGTTCTTCTCCAGTGGGAATGACCCACTGAAAGAACAATTCTAGCATCAACAGGCTGGAAGAAGAATTTTTGGCTTATCCAGCTCCTGGCTGTCTTTATTTGCTTTCCTTGACTGCCTGATTCAGCAACTCAAAATCCCAACTGTTGTTGGCAAAATAGAGGATGTTGCTGAGGGTCAGAGCCCTGCACTAAACCATGTTTATTCAGTTCTTGACTCTTAAAGGGAGCTATCAACAGGAGCCTGACACTTTTGGTATCCCTTCTGGCCTAATAAAATATCTGTGGTTAATCTCCATATGAACCCATAACATACACCAGGAGAGATGATACTTTTCACTTATTGTAAGATCACTGGGCATACTCCCAAAGCTGCTGGCAAGGTGATGTAGAGAAGGATCACAGGATTTTATCTATTTTAAAATACATTGGGATGCTGAAGCTATTAAGCCATGCAAAAATATACAACCTCTTAATGAGACTAAACAAAGCGCTTTTAATCAAATTTCAATTCATGGAAACACTAGCAGGTTTGATGACAATTTCATTTGGAAGCATATGAATTCATCTGGAAGGTCATTTGCCGATGATTTGGGAACCACAGATTTAAGTTCACAATTTTCCCAGCTCAGAGTGATTTGCTGCAGCAAAAGTCAAACTGCTCTGAACTGACTTGGGAAAGGGTCTCTTGCAACCCTTGGCAGCGCATTATCACAGAACACAGACAGCCACTTTCTTCACAGTCAGGGCTTTTTTTTCAACCAGAAGAAACCATTTTACTACTAATAATGCTCCAAAATAGTGTTCCATTTTTTCCCAAGTATGTGAAAGGATTTGTTTCCATTCCACTATGAAATCAAATAACTGTTCTATACTTTTCATAACACTAATTCCCATGTCCTCCTAACCACCTTTCCCTTATCTTTACCACAAGGCAGGCCTCAAAATATTGTGTCCTTAGTCAAATCTTACACATATGACATTAGTAGAAAAAGAAACAACAGTGACAGGCCCACTGAGGTATTGACAACATCATTCAACCGTGCACTAACAAAAAATTAAGATGGTAAAATATAATTTTAAATTATACATACTAATTTTCCACATTAATAATTACAGGTAACTAATTCTATGAAGGCAAAAACTTCCCTGGTATGTACTTCTTACCAAATTCAAATAAGAAATAATAGGAAGAAATTCAAATGTTAACATCTGTCTCTCAAGGGGCTTATATTTTCACCTTACTGATTTCTTAGTTATGGTAACTTACTAATAAATGTGTTTGATATTTTTCTTTTAATTGCAAGTTCAGAAGGCTTTTGGCTGCAAAATATCTGCATTCTAAAGCAACACCGAACAGGTTTCCTTTTACTAGTCCCAGTCACACACTTTGATGTCAGCATTTATTCTTACTGAGAAAAGACTACCACCTCCATAAAAATAAAACATAAAGATATATCTTATTTAAACTGTTTTAACTCTGTAATCAGGACTATTAAGAATGTTTTCAACTTGATCATATTTTTAATTCTCTTTTAATTTATTTGCATTTCCCAGTTTCTCATTTAGACATGTCACCTGCTGCTTTGATGGCCCTTATAGCTACCTAGGAAAAAAAGAAAAAAAAAAAAAACCTAACATAGATTTTGCCTCTGAATGAAACAGTGTCCACAGTACCTGGGATACAGGCCAACACCAACATCCTGCATCTCTCCATTACTGATGGTGAAACAGTTACAGGTCACCTGTAAAAACAAGGGAAAAAATCCAGGATTACCAGAATCATTTGGAAACCCCATACTCAAGTGAAAAAAATTTCAAAATAAAATGAAGGGGCAATTGGTAATTAGATGGGAAACATTCAAGCCCAACACTGGTGCTCTTTCATTTTAGAGCAATCACATCTGGGATACACTCTCCTGTAAAACTGCAGTCCATTAAAAGCAGAAATATTGGTATCCTGCAAAAATGTGGGGTTAAACACACGCAGAGGCCCTACTTTCATGTCCAGAGGGGGAAAAAAAAAAAAACAGCCTATACAGAGCCCAAGAAGTTCATCCCAGAGACAACACAGCAGATGAGAATTTCTGCTGATGAAGAGAGTGGCTGCTTCCATGCAGGGACTCTGCCAATGCCAGGCTGTCACAGCACCTTTTAATGAGTACCAGTGGAGCCCAAAGAATATACATGGGACAGTTCTGAAGTAATAGCAGCCTTGACTGTGGCAACCTGATAGGGGCATAAATAAATACAAAGACTGTGCAATAGCCTATCTTCCACATTATGGGTATTTTGGTTTGCATGTAAAGGATCCCACAAAAAAGTACGTTCAAATTGCCATTCAAGACAAAATTTAACCTTTCATTTAACCTCAAATATTCATCTTGATAGTGTATTCTTCCCTCATACAAAGCTACAGTGGTTTTAGAAAAGAGCAGAGAAGAATGGAAGTCGCTTGCAGGTAGGTATAGCCCTACCCCAAACTATCAGACTGAAGTTTCTTGGTATTAGCTCCAGGATATATCAGCACTTTGTAAATGATCAGCAAGTATCATTTTCATGGACTCAAAAAAGAACCAGTACCCAATTCTTAATGTATTTTTTAAATAGCTGATTTTTTTTGAACAGATGGGTTTGTAGTTTTTTTTATTTTTTACATAATCTGTTGGTCAGTTATGAATGACATACTAATAAAATATTTTATTTAGAAAAACACTGCATGATACTGCATATACAATAGAAGTCCCAGGTCTCTTCTGCATAATATTGGATTATTAATATCATTAATTCTAGGTAGAACAGAAAATGAGTTAGAGGAGGATTTGGCAGACGTGAAAATGAGATTTGAAAGTTGCATTTTTATCCATAGAGTAATTGCCCAGAACAGTAAATGCACACCTCTATTTTAAAGAGGCACACTGAACAATTTAATAGTATATCTTATCTTATAAATTGACAAATTATTATTTATGAGAGCATTAACCGTAAGGTGAAAATGAAATCCTCTTTCAAAATTTCTCATAAATTCTGACAGCAATGTTAATTTAAATAAATGTACATGCAGTAGGGCATGTGTTTTTTTAAATGGTTAGACAATACTTTGATTAGTCTATTATTTATGTAACCCATTCAAATGTTCCTGATCAATTACCAAAAGCATACATCTTAATTATTTCTTTCCTGCTGGCATTGAATATAAAGTGTCAGACAACTTCTGAGCAAAGATTAGTCCATTTAAAGTGGCAATTATCCTGGTTCTAAAAATATTGACTTGATTTTGGTATTTATTGAAAAAAAATAATGCCTTCCAGGTAAAAGAGAAAGAAAGCCAGCTTATGTGGACCTAAGCTCTCTCTAACAGATTATGAAGTAGCAGAGGTCAAACATCTCTTAGAACTCAATGAATCCCTCTTCCTTGCAAATCTCCTATTATTACCATAAAACTGTTTATATTAACAATATTGAATTTTGATCACTGTAGAGTTATAGAGACTGTTTCACCACTTTTTATTAAAAGTATGCATTCTATTATGTGAAAAGTTTCACACACAGAATTAGCTATAGTTTACTTTTTCCTTTCATAAATATGCATTGCCTTTTTACACCAGGATATATGCAAAGAAAAGCATGAGATGAATGGATGCTCTGAGATTCAGACATCTAGAGCTTCTTTCAATACTAGTTCACCATAAGGCAGTTTTTAACCCCTCTGTTTTAGATATTTTCACAGTATGCGGTTGCATCTCAATATCCCAGTGAGGTAGTGAAATACTATCTAATTACTTGCCATTTCAAATATGAGATTGGGAATCCAATGTGTACAGGGACAGAGCTAAAAAAGGTATTTAAGTAAGTAAACACAGGCAGAAATCTAACGGGTCACATGAATTCTGAGCTACATGATTTTGCACACAACCCTCCCAGAGGCATAAGATTTTTCAAGAGCTCTGAGGTTTGATTAACCTCCTAGGGGACAATCTTTCTCCCCTTTAAACCCAGGTATGAAAAAAAGAGTGATGCACACAAATAAAGTGTACTACAGGTAGTAACCTTTGTTATGGCTGCTTTCTGTCCTCAGCAAGTGGAGAGAGAGCAATTGAGATGGTGGTGGTGGGAGGAAGATCTCATCATGTGTGGCATGAGAAATTTTGATATAATGACAATCCTTCATGGACAGTTAGCCACTGGTAACAGATATGAAGTCTCCATAGTCTGTCAACTGCAGATGGGGTTGTTTGTTTTCTTTTAGATTTGTTACAAAGTTTCTAAAAATCTACTGAATCTCATCTACATTTATATTTACGTAAACTTTTAAGAGGTTTTAAATCTCAAAGTTAAAGATCAGTCCTACCAAGGGGAGTTCTGAGATTTCAATCCAAAAGTCCACCACAGTATTTGATGTTCTAGACCGCACCTCCCAAGGAACAAAAGGAAGAAAGCATTTCTTTTACAGAACCCTAGCTTCCCAGGATTAACAGACGTAGCTCAAATAACAGCTAAATCCGGAGTATCTTACACCGCTTTAAGAGAGCGCAGGTAAGCTGCTTGCTCATTTACAGATCAAAACCGACTGGGACTGGAAATGACCTAACTCCATTTCTAGGGGAAAAAAAATGAAGACAAAACAAACAACATCTTTCCCATGCATCACAGTATTTCTTTCAGGTTTCATGTCACCTTGCGTTGTGTTTTTTCTGCCTTAACTGACCCACCTTATTCCTTGTACTACAATCATGTTCTGATTCTGTGTGATCCCAGATTTTAAAATAAGAAAGACTAAAAAATTCTTGGCAATCCAGCACTGCAAGAAATGGGTTCTTCCTTACAAAGGCATAGCCTGTGTCACCTTAACTCCTGCAGAATCATTTATCTCAGTTATTTAATTTGTGCTGTTGTTCAGCTTGTCCCTTCCGATTTCTCTAAAAATTCCTCTCTATCCAGCTACGCAGCACTAAAATTGCATATCCACATACAGACACAAAGCAGAGTACTCACAGAGTTTGTTATATCCACAAATAAGGAAAAATGCCCACATATTTCAGAACTTCAAAGTTGCACAGTCAAATTCCTTGCCATTTCTAAAATTTCTGCAATAACACATCTCCCAGAACGAGAACAGAGGGAAAATTCTGAAGGGAGAGTCACAGACTTTTCAAACCTCCGCAGTGCAAACTTTACTTAGGAGCATCCTAGAGCTCTCGAGCTTTACCATCATAGCCTGATTGGCCATGCAGTTCACTGACAATTTAAAGAATCAGTTCTCAGTGTTTGAGTTGGCTCCATGGCAATAAATCCTGCAAGTTTATTTAAAAGGAACTGCTATTTCAAACAACAAACAATATCATATAAACTGACTGAATTAAAGAAAAAGATTTGTTCTTTTGAGAGACTGCACATGTTTTAGAGAGGCATCCTGTACTCAGGAAGGTAACCCAAGAAGAAGACATGGTCTTTCCCAGACTGGTAAACACACAGAGAGTAAACCAACTTTACTGACTGACCATTATTCTCAGGCATACTTTATCAGCAAACAAGAATTACTTCAATGTTTTAAATTTTATTTCCTCTCCGAGTGACATATGAAAACTCTGTACATTTACGCTGCAAGGAAGTCTCTGTTCTCAAGAGGTCTGGAGCTACTGTCTGAGCAATCTGTCTGTGCCAGACCCATGGTCTTCTGGACAGCCATGAAGATTTATTTCAGTGTTTGCATTTGACACAGTATGAAGGCTTCAGTTCGGCAACATACTGAGTTGAACCTGCTTTCAGTTCAGATCTCATTCATTTTGCTTTATACTATGGATTTGCATTTGGGTTAAATAAAGCAGACTCAGATTCGATAGCAGGACATTCCAGATTTGGAATTTCGGACACTAAGGCAATGAAAAATGTCAATAAGGGAGTGAGGGAAAGAAAACAAATCATTATTGGCTAACACTTGCTGCACAGATCAAATGACAAACACCAGGAGTAATAATCAATCATTTTGTCTCCACGTGTTCCTGCACATTACTGCAACACACTGAGGCAGCTTTTGTAACACGCATAAGAAACCCTCACAAGAAGGGCTACCAAAGGTTATATTGCACTGATAGGGTCGATATAATTTTCAGCTTTGATATGCAATCACTCCAGCCATCCCTGTAAATGGTGTGTCACAGCTGGTATATTCTAACCCACCACCAGGAAGAAAGCCATAACTAACACTTTTTTCCCTAATTTATGAACCCAACGTAATGTAAATTAAAGATATAAAGAAAAGCTTCATGGATTATTAAGTTTCTCATTCGCACCAAAGCTGACTGGGTATTTCTCGTTGCTGGCAAATATTTAACAAAAGATGCTGTAACCAGTCCTCATTGTTAACAGGCTTCTCAAGAGGCTCAAACATTATCCAGGAGGAAAGGGCGGGCGGTAAACGCTATGCAAGGGGCACGTGAATTCAAAATGACTAAGACATACCCCAGAGACCTTCTAGCACCACTACATCCCACTATAGTTCTGCACCGATAGCTCTCTCCCACTCGAGGATGAACAGATACCAGGCACAGATGGTTGATAGATCTCAAATCTGCTAATGACTTCATTTGGCACATAGAATGCTAGAGCAACAGTGCTAAACACGGCAACAGTGCTAAACTGTAAATGCACAGTGTGCCACAGCAGTGACAGACCTGTCAAGCTCCTCTTTTGAGCGTCTTTCCCTCAGCTGCTCATGGCTGCAGCCCATGACACCCAGGCTTCCCATGCAGTCAGAGCTTCTTGCTCTGAAACCTCAGCTCTGTCCACTGGACAGGGTACTGGAGAAGGAGAGAGGAGATGGGACAAGGCGAGAAAGCATCTGCTACCTGAATGCTGTGCTGAGAGTGCTGTGTGAAAGCCTTGTTACAAGGCACATTTGCAAACCAGACCTCTGTGGCTTATATATACACGCTTGTATGTTTTACTACACCAGGAACTTGGAATCCAATTCTACATTGCATTGTACTTGGGACCTACCTACTGTTTTCCATGGGAGCCATAGAACCAAAACTAGATGAGAGAGACATCAGAAGGATCAAAATAAATGGAGGGGGGGGAAAAAAAATCTTTAAGTGTTTTGTTCCAGACAGAAATCAAAACATATTAGAATGGCTTTGGGAAAGATTAGATTTTTCAGACTAAGGAAAGGGGACAAGTAGTTAATGGTTTGTGATACTTGCTCAGAAGCCAAAATTTGCTGCAATACCATTAAATTTGGAGGAGTTACATTTCTTTCACACCATGACTGAATTTGCAAATATTTCATTTTACTTCAAGAACAATTCATCCTATTAATCTCTTGTGCCAAAATATCAATGTTTGGCACTGAATGAGAGACTACCATTACTTCAGAGCTAGTTACAGCAATGATGTGTATTTCCAACTGTTTTCTTAGTTCTTCATCTTGTGCCTCTGGAGATCCTTCTTCTTCACATCAACTATCAATATTTCAGGCCTTTTTTGCTATCCTAGCACATAAAAGTTTCTGACGAGTGTGCAGAACACAGGTATCCCTTGCAGAGGGCTGTCACCACCTGCAAGGCAGTAGACCAGAAATTTGGCCTGACATTAACAGATGATTTAATGCAAGTGTGCTTCAGGCATCCCTTTTTAGTACTCAGCTTAGTGGTGCAATTTTGATTGGAATGGAATGAAAATAGGTCATGGCAAATTACCTCCTCTCTTCTTAACCCCACACATACTTCTCCAATCTTTCAAATAAAAATATTTAGCTATGCAGCTAAATATATTTGATTACTAAGAATTTCAAAGCCATCATTACTAGGACAAATGTTATGTTTGCTATGGGCACTTTTTTTTTTTTTAAAAAGCGTGTGCGCAAAATGTAGTTACAAACCTGAGACTTGAAAAGGTAAAGCCTGAAACATGCAAAAATATTGCACGCATTGGGTAAAAGGCAGTATCTTGAAGTTTTGTAGAACTCCCATTAAAAGTTTTGTGCAACCTGTCCTAACCTTTTCCCAAATTTCTCCTCTGAAAACAGTCACCAAGTCTCATGTTCCCTTTAGTGAAATTCTAGCTTTTACCCAGCTCTGCAAACATTATTATTATTCCTGCTTTTCGGAACAGAACTGAAATGCATCTATTTCTGGAGCAGAACTAGAGAGAGGGAGCTGCAAAGCCACTAATGGATTATATTGCAGTATGCTTGCAGCATTTGGAATTATTAACTGGAGTAGAATAGAGGCATGACATCCTTCTCTTCATCCTCATTTTCCTACTGGTAACTCCACTCCTGTGAAATGGGGCAGAGTTATTAACTTGATTTCAACAGCCACTGCCTGCCCACCTATTGAAATAAACTGCTTGTTTATTGAATGAGATCAAACTTCGTGGGCATCCAGGAGTGGTTAACTGGCTTTGTATTTGCCTTGCCTATTTTGTTACAGGTAGCTGTTTATCTGCTTTGTAATGGTATATTCAAAAAATAAATGTGGGCTTAATATGAAAAATTGGGTTGAGATTCAGCTATGGTTGCTGGTATGAAAATTACATGGGCAAAAGCAAAATATTAATGAATTAATCTTGTGTAACTTCAGCTAATAATACAGGTGGAATAAATTACTATCTGTCATCTCCTTCCATTACCCAGATGATTTCCTCATACCAGACTCATAACTGCTAGGCAGCCTAAGTTATGTGAGATGAAACCTAGCCTAAATGTTTCAGGGTTTGCTGACTTTATTCTCACAGATGCAATATAATTGTTATTCTTTCTGGACGTGCTTGTTGAGCTAGACCTTCAAGTATATTTACCTCTTGAAGTGCATCAACCATATGCCTTTGGAATTAGTTTGCTGGCCTTAGTGGATTTTTGTCTCTCCTCTTCTCTTTTTCACTCTGACTATTGCCCAACAATATCTTTTCTACTGGGGGGTTGGGGGGTGGGGTGGGGCTGGCAATTTGGGGAAAACTATTTTCATACCATTTCTTTAAAATTGCTTCCACCAGGAAATTTCTGAAAGCACAAAAGCTGAGAATATTTGAAGAGGAGGAAATTTCAAACAAAGTAGAAAAAAAATCAAACCTCTCTTCCAAATTGTGATGGCATAAAATGAGTACATTTAAATCTTAAAAACTTAAACAAACATAAAATTTTTTATTTTGAAAATTCTTCTGAAAAGGACAACAAAAAATTAGTCTTGATTAATTTAGAAATGTGGAAAGCATTTCTTTTTTAATAAAAAACCTGACATTTTTTCTAATAATTTTTTCATAAGTAGCCTGTGGGTTTCACTTTGGTCCTTCAGTTACAACCTAAACCAAGGATGGCTGGGGAGTTTTAGAACTGAACCTAAGACCTCTTTTTTCTTAGTATGGTGAAATAAATACACAGAAACCATGTGTGCCAGCATACGGCACTGTAAAGCTGTATGTGTCCATGATCACTGCAAAGGAAGGCTAACTACAACCTGCTTTGTTGTGTATTAAACAAAGTCTCATGCTCGTGTAATGCCCAAATGTAATCAAGGCCCAAAATAATACTGATATCCCTGCCAGTTCCTTCCATTTTTCTTACGCCCTTTCCCTATAGATAAACTACTACTACTTTTCCTTTGACATACAGTTTTATAAAAAGGAGTAAGTATTGTTCTTTTTATCAAATCATTAAAGCAAAAAAAAAAATTAAAAAAAATTATTTAAGTTATTTAGATATAAATTATTTTTCAACTTACTCCCACCATTCAAACTGGGTGACATTACTACTCCTAAAAATCAGTGGGTCAGACATACCCCTTTGTAAATGCATCACTGTCAGTGGTCTAAGCCCCTTTGTCCCCATTAAAGGCCTTTGGAAATCAGTAAGGCAATGGGAAACATGCAGTATGTTCTTCCAGGTAGTTGGCAGATAAACATCACACGCAAAAGTATAATTTGAAAATTATATGAGCTGTTCACAAAATGCCAATGTAGAATTTCATAAATAAAACACTGTCCCTTTAAAGTTTTTTAGCACTTGATTAGCATATGCCTGCAAAATGCTTTTGAACTCACCCTTACTCCTTCCTTCCAGAGACAGCGTATGAACAGCATTGTCAGACACGATGACTGATGCTACTGTACCATAGGAGATGTTCTGCCTGAGACAGACTGGAGCTGCCCGTGCCCAGCCCAGTGAAAAGGAGTAGAGTACCAGCTGATATTCATCAAATATGTTAAGTCCAAATAGAATTTTAACAGGACAAAGTAAAACTGTGAAACAAAAAGCCCACTACGTATCTAATTCTGAAACACTGAAATACCCAGTGACTGCCTTAACGAGAGGTCTTTGGGGGAAAAAAGGGTAACTGCCTATTAAAGGCACTGAACAGACAGTTAAATCCAGACCACAGTTCTAGCCCCCTTTCTGACTGAAAGGGAAACCTGACTGCCCTGTGAGCGTGTGCGCTAGCGCAGGAGGGTGAGTATGACCCTATCAGAAAATAGCAGGATACGATAAGGCAGAGAATGTAAGTCAAACTCCATTCCTTCCCAGGACAAAATAGAACAGTATTACATTTAAGGTAAAGATGTGATGTCATGCATAGAACAAATTAAAGCTAAAGCAGTACTCAAGTACTCGGTATTCAAGAAGTTCTTGGATTTCTCTAAGATGTGTGCATTCTTCATATCTTTGAAAAATCAAGGGTTTTCCCTTCAAGGAGAAACTCCCCAAGAGTTTCCAGCCAGCCTTTTTTTTTCCTACATCTCTATTTTTTAGGCTATTTCAAATGTTGCTCTGATCAGGAAACAGTTGAAATAATTTAGGTTTGGAATTCCATAACATTGGGTGTGTTTAGTCTCAACATAGTACATATATATCCTTCTAGTTACTGTGAGGCATGGCTGATACCGTTCCTTTTCTCATTCCCATAATGCTAGTCTGACATTCTTGGGCAATCCTATTTGATGATAAACCACAGTCAGTCAATGACTTCTAACAATTCAAAAGACAATTTGCTAGCATGGTGCGCTGTATTTGACCACATTGGGAAGGTTAAGTCAGAAAAGAAAAAAAATAAAATCTTGCTCTACTCCTTTGGATCCACAGGGTGCATTTGGCACCCAGGATCTAAACCAGAGAATCTCAGAGCTGCATTTCCCATTGCTAGGCCAGGGTGGGGGATTTTGCTTGAAGAGGGTCTGGATGTTACAACCTGCCCCATTCAGAAATGCCTGTATAGTTGGTACTGAGGATGAGGAACATCCTTTCCACATTTTGTTTGGATTCCTTTGTGACTTTTGAAAGACCTAGTAGAAATAACTGGTTTGCTTCCCTAAGAGAAGGAACCACAGACATATTTTGGGTGGTTACATGGGAACGAGGTTTTTGGTACACACAGTACCTGTACCCCAGAAACTAGTAGAGAGGAGGTCACCATCAGGATTCCTTAGCAGAAATGCCATTACTTCAACAGAATTGATAATAACTCCTAGTATGTTGTTCTACCTACAACTGAATAGAAGAGATTTTCCTTTGAAATAGCATTTTTTTATTGTACCAGATGAGTAGTAGCCATTACACAGATTTTCTGCATCATTACTATATGCTATTACTACTTCAGAAATAAACCACAATACTTGGAGGCAGAATTTAGCTACACTTTCATTTGAGGAAGAGCCACAGAATGAAGAAAATACAATGATTTACTCCAAAATAAGCTCATAAATTAAGCTCAAATGGAGAACTCGTAGTCAATGTGACATCAAACAATGAGTTGACAGAAAAACTGTAAAGTAGCTACATATAGAGTAGCTTTTAATAGCACAGCTAGAATCACTGCTTGCAGAAAAAGTCAGGAAAAAATGAACTCCTATGCATGCTTCCTACTTAACGAACTCTTATGGTATACAGACTGCAAATTGGTGAGAAAATGGTCAAATAATTGCATTATTTGATCTTTTACTTGTAAAGAAAAAAGTATATAATTTTTAAAAGTCTCTACCAGCTATCTTGGAAATACAGAAATAAAGGAAGGTTAGACAAACACTATGTTGAGCTCACAGTTCACATACTTGTGGGTAGCTAACTAAAGTTCACAGACCTGTATGTAATTGCTGTCTACAGGAAATACTTGCGTTAGTGAAGGAATTTTCTCCTCGCTCCTTCACCTTTGCCCTTCCACAAACTCACCAGCAA
>NW_009260596.1:420894-426913 GCF_000687185.1 Egretta garzetta | reverse complement strand
AGATGTACTAAATCTAATAGCCAGGAACAGAATCTGTCAACTTATCGGAAACATGATTTTAGTAGTATTAGTTGATAAAGGTTATACTTTTATTAATTGATAAAGGATATACTTTTATAAAAATAATATTGAAACAAAATTACTTGCTCCCTGTTCATTTGTCCTTGTTTAGACTCCATGTGCTTTTGAAGCTTGTAACACAAATAAGAGCACAAAATTAGCAATTATATTAATGTAAATTGGCAGTGACTTCAGTGGCATTAGATGAATTACACGAAACAACAATTAGGTAGGAAGAAAGTTCACAAGTGGAAATGAAATTAAAATTTCTGTGAGCTTTGAAATTGGGTGATCTAACTCCATGTGGTTAAAATTCTGTACATTTCAGACAAAACAAGTCCTCGCCATTAAACATCTGCAAACTTTGGATTGCTTAAATCCTAACCTACGCTTTTCACCACAAATGCCTCAAGTTCACATTAAACTCTAAAACAAAAAGAAGTTTTTAAAAAAACAGACAGTAGATGTGATATCATTAAATACCCTGACTACTCAAACTTGAAAGCTGAGCAAACACTTTAAAAAATAACATGCAATTTTTTTTCACTCTTTTTTTCCCCCCCCAGCTTGAAATAGCTTGAAAGGCACTGAAACTGCATTTATCAAAAATGTCTGTGTTTCTCCAGCATTCAAATGGTATTCTGCCATTTACAAAGTCACTGCCATAACCAGGTATTCTTTCATTTGAAAGTGACATTTTTGCCTACCAACAAGTATAAAAATTTCTTTATAGGAAAAGTTGTATCATCTTCCCTCACATACACAAGACCAAGAAAAGAAATGCCAGAATTATACCCTGGAAAGCTGATGCATAGCAATACGCTTTAATTTAATTTTCTTTATCTGACAATTTTTAAGCCAATTCAATTGCTTTCATAACCCAGATTCATTATTTCAGAAACCTTAAGAATAGACACAATCTCTACATTTCAACGTCCCAACATTCACTACAGTCTGAGAAAATTCCAACGGTGTTGTGTTATATATTTCAAGCAAGAAAGATGGCTGAGATGGCTGTGCTGGCTTTACAAAACTCAGTACAGATTTACAAAATACCCCTCTGACTCACAACACTCTCCTAGTGCTTCATGCCATTTTTTTTCTGATATGCTGATTCACTCAGAGAAAATCTTTATCTAGCTTTCATACTCCTTACTTTGAGCTTTTTTTTCATTTGTGCAAACCCAATCTTTACATATACCCAAGACAAGCAAACCAGCTAGATATACAGTGATTTCAGCAAGCAACGAGGAGCAGCTGGCATTTCTATTACACCTGACAAAACCCAGGGTGGCAGGAAAGAACATACTAATTTTTGGTCACAACAATACTAGTGAATTCTAGCACAATGTTTATACCTTGAAGCTCTCTTAAAAACATCACAGAACTAAAGAAAGTGCAAAATTGGATCAGAAATACAAACCATTTCTCCTCACAGTTTTCATTTTGACACTGACTCTCCTCCTTATATTCATACTGGTTTTACCCAAGCATAATGTCAAAAACCCACATGCCAATACGTTCTTCCTTGATGAATTAAGACCTCTAAAATTCAGTATTCTGGTTACAATTATTTAAGAGCACATTTTCCTTTCATCTAGGACTTGTCTCTCATCTGATCTGACTGCCTATGAAAATCTTACCTTTAAATTGTTATATTTTCATTAATAGAATGAGGTAAAACTATAAAGTAATTCCTAAAATGCTAAGGATCCATTCATAATACAATAAGAATTTAAAACAAAAATTACAAAATCACACCAGGTAAGGTTTCATCATTAGCTCTTGCTATGCGATCCACATGAGAACAAACAAAGTAAACTCATACCTTTTTTTCAGCAACAAATGTGGAAAGAATTCTCTTTTTTACATGTTATGACAGAAAAGAGCAATTTGTTCCATTAATTCCTGTTTATCTTACAATTCAAATGTATTTTTAAAGTATTTTACATGCTGTGATACTCTTGGCCACTCCTCTCAAATATAAATCAGCTGTGTGATTTTTTATTTTTTTTTTTTTAATATTGAGCGCAACATTTTGAAAGTTTGAATCATGACCTAGCCTTTGTGACCAGTCTTTCCAGACTGAGTCCAGGTGTTTTCCCATAGACAGTCAGTAACCTCCTCAGTGAAGCTGGAACAGGTGTCCCTTTTCATTGGCAAGGCTCTTCCAAGCCATGAATGAAGTGCTTACTTCTCTTAAACTTCAGTGTTATTATTTTCTTTGACATTTATACTCACTGTGATAGCACCGCATCAAACAGTCTATTGAGCTATTACCACTGGATGGATCATTTAAGTCAATGATTCAGTTTGTGGAAGATATTTAAAACAAATATGTGAAAATTATCCCTTAGGATAAAATTTAGACTTCTAGATCTGTTTCTCCAAACTACATTGCCAACCCTCCAGTTACATGTCCATGATTTTTAACAAAGAAGAGAAAAGCAGGAGAAGTAACAAAAACGATAAAATGACTGAATTAAGTAAAGAGAAATAAGCTAGAAGCCAAAACTACAGGAAATAATGTATTCAAAAAACAATTTCAAACAGATAAGTTGCTTCTTAATGAGCATTTATTAATTTTGGTTGTGGAAAGAGTATGGAGGAGAGGACCTGGCAAAATACCAGTCAAGGCCAAGGGTGCTTTATTTCCACCACCTGTTGCTCAAAGGTGTTAGAGTACACAGGTCCCAACAGAATATAGGTAAAGTCAGAATTTTGTTTTAAAAATTATTACATCTTAATTCACTCAGCAGTTCTAAGCAGCAATCCAGCTCTGACACAGTACTTGCTGTAAGTGCCTGCTGGCATGCTCTCACAGGTGCCAGTGTGGCAAGTGACAGCCAGCAGCAGCTTTTGCCTCTGCATGCAAATGCAGGGCTGAATTCAGCCCTGTAAAGCTGAAGCTTCACCTGCCTGTGGATCTCAAGGTCCCTGACTCCAAACCATGCTCACCAATTCACAAAAACTGCCTCTTATTAACTCAGGACACCTTTATCTGTGGGATGACTGAGGCTACATAAATCATATGCCTTGCCTTGCAAAGGGGGATGCATAAATACTGGGGTCCATCCACTGACACCTTCTCAACTGGTCAGCACCTACACATAGAGATTGCACTTTCAGCTCGCATATTGTAGGAAGGACTGAATGAACGAGTACTGATACCTTGATTGAATAATGATTCTCTTCTGCTGCTTTTACGAGTAAAAAGTTTAAGATTGTCACCTAACTTTGTGCAAACTAGTCAGACATTTGAAGATGGAGGAATAGATCTTCTTGCTTTGCTCTTGTTTGAGAAAGAGGGTCTGCTTATACAAGCGTGTACAGAGTTTTGTTTTCAGCTGAACTTTCTCACTAGCCTCAAAAGGGTGGCTCACAGGTTACTGCTGCCATTTCTTAACTGCTTCAGTGAGCCATCCTGCAACCCACGCCCCATGAATGGCTCATCTCTTCACTTGAGTATTGCTATTCCAGTTGTAACTAGATGTGTCTAAAGACCCTGCAATGTGACTGCTGTAAGAAAGATAATTTTAACTTTAAACATATTTTTTTATTGAATAGACATGTGATTTTCATGCAGAGTCTGACCATTGGGAGGATTCCCAAAGCAGAAGAGTCAGCCACAGCCCCAGGACCTGTGCATGAGATGGGAACATGATGGTAACAACTGTTTGGGGCAGCTTTTTTACATGTTGCTTATTGGTAAATGTGTCACTGAGTAATACTTGACAATATTTAATGAAATGAATGCAGAAGTCTTTTACCAGAGGAAACATGTTAAAGTGAGAAACCAAGCGAAGCACACTCAGTCTTTATAACTAAAGGACTATCTGTTCGTACCACAACACTTCCATGAGACTGGGCAACAACAGCAAAGGGCAGAAAAGCTGACCGGGCTTTAGGAGAGCTGCATTAGTCCTGGCGTGTGGGGAGATAGAAGCAGGGATGTTTTTGTCAAAACAAAAAGAATGACTGAAGCTCTACATAAAAGCCATTATTTTAAAAGCCCTTTTTATACAAATCTGACAAATCTGCTCCGAGACTTACAAAGAGTTGATTGCAAAATAAAGCTCACTGTTATTTACTCAGACTTCTCTCTGCCAGATCTTGTCTGCATGACTGTGAACATACTCTCATGCCACTTGATGTGTTTGCCTAAAAAAAGACATGTTATTTAACAATATAGCCTTTGGCAGGAATTTAGCCATAAAGCCACACATTTTGCAAATGAAATGTACATATAGTAACTAACTGCGCAATAACTGAACTTGGGTATTATCAGTTTCGAAATTATTCACAAATAAAAATGCTACATATTTGAATTAATAAATATCTGAGCCCATACATTCCCTTCATGTTTATCCTAATTAGAGCTGAGCAAATAATTTTCAACAAATCATTTACCCTCCAAAAGCAGTTTCTGTTTTTACTTTTGGAATCCTTGAAAGTAGATTATAAATCTGCCAAAATTCATTCAAAATCAGCTCAAATCGTTCTTTCTTCCTGTGCTGTTTTTGAACTCAGTGAACCAACCTTGAGCTAGGTAGTAAAAATTCACACTCAAATACTAAAATTGTGACAGTCACTGAGTCTGCAGACACATTGGCTGACTTAAAAACTGAAAATACTGTAGCTTATTGTGATTGCATTGCAGCATAGGTGCTAAATGTAAATCACAATATCAAAGACAAGCTGGAAGAAGCCCTGCCCGACAGTAGTCCTATATAGCTACTATAGAATAGTAGCAATTAATGGAACAATGAATCTTGGAAAATATTAATCTTTCTTTTTTAGACCACAAAGAAATTGCCACCTAGACCATCCTGAGAATTATGATTTTGGGGAGAAATTTTTCTTTTCTTCTCCCATTATCATCTCGTTATTGGAATAACAACTACTTAAACGCTTTCTGAAAAGAACTGGGATCAAAAAATAATTATGCTTCAAGCTCAGGAAGTAAAATAATGGAGCATTTCATCAGTAGGGAGGAAAAAAAAGGTAATGCTTTTGGAGATCCTTTCCTCATTGCACCCTCTCACAGAGCTTCTTTCCTGCTTCTTTTTTGAAATATTTTTATGTGTCTGTATATCTGTAGCTTTATATTTCTATTTGCTCAAGGACATCAAACAATGTACAGACGTTAGTTAAGTGTTATAATGGTGAAGAATGGAAATGCAGAACTGAATCATAAAGAAGTTGAATGTAACACCAAGGCCACGGAGCATTCCAGCAGCAGTTTGGCATACAAAGGGTTTTTTTTTAGTCTTTGTATCCAAAAGGTTTACAGTTAAAAAGAAAAAAACCCCACAACTTAATGTTCTTTGGAAAATAACAGAAGCATAAAATCCGCAACTGAAATGGGATTCTTGGCTTTACACTTCCCTGTGGCACACGTTGATGGTGCCGTCCTGCAGTACAGCTGCAGGCACAGCGTTGGTCATGTTACGCCAGTTAAGGGGCCATGTATTATTTCATGTCTTCCGTCTTGGCTGCATGATGCTGTGAAATTGGCTGGTAGTTCTGACGCACTCCTCTGGCGCATTTTCAGTCTGCATTTGCCTTTCTCCATTTATGCAGATTACTGCATGTCTGTTAATTGCCATTACGGAGCAAACTCATCACACAGAACACAAAAAAGTGAGCAACACAGAGGGAAAGAAATCTTCTCAGCAGCCAAAACCTATAAAGCACCAGAGCACTTTTAAAAGCTCAACCATGAATCAGGAAGGGAAACCCTTGAAGAATTGTGGACAACAGCAACCAAAATAGCACAGAGAGGTGGCACAGCCCACCTCATCCACTTGCTGTAGGGCATTCACCATCCTGACTTTGCAGCCTGCCTTGGCAGGGGTGACTTTGCCTCTTGGCACTTGCAGCGCTGACGGTGAAGGGGTGCCCACTGCGGGGAAGGGCTCGCCTGGGCCCCGACAGGTGAGGGGGGGAAGCAGCGGCG
>NW_009260596.1:378367-420884 GCF_000687185.1 Egretta garzetta | reverse complement strand
TCTACACCCACAAATGCAGATGACTCTGTCAGTCCAGGAAGGCACCTAGGAAGGTACCCAGCACTAAACTTGTCAGGCCCAAAATTTAATACTAAAACCAACACAGCTGGTGTGCTTTTTGCATGCCCTGTTAGAGTTCATGTTCTCAAAACACTCATACTGGGAGCTGAAAAGCTTCGAGTTGGCTCCTGCCTCCCAGCGAGCTGAGAAAGGCACCTGCCCCTCAGGGCGGAGGCCTCCTGGGAAGGGCCCTCGCCATGACCGTCACCAGAAGCCCTGGGGCTGCCACAGGTCTCCCTGGAGCAGGCAGAGTATACACGTGGTAGAGCCTTCTGTCAGGGCCCTGAGGGCACCAGCGGGACCCCCGGGCCTGCCCCCCCTCCCCTTGGCCCAGGAAACCCATTTTGGCATCATCCCAGCAGGGCCGCTTGCCAGCTCCCCACAGCACTACACAGCCGGGCCCACCCATGCGCCCACATCCCAGCCTTCCTGACCCCATCACCAGGGGGGTGGCAGGATACCGAGGGCTGGGGCTGCCCCGGTGCCCCCCAGCTGCCCTGCTCCTGACTGGGGCAGTGGGAGAGGCCCTGGGTGCCCGGCCCTGCCCAGAGGTCCCAGGGGAGCCCCTACCATGTAGTGTTGCTTTACATTACTTGCTTTCTTCAGCCAAGCAAGCCATAGCAAAATACTGCTATGAAAAGATTACAGGACTTAAGACCTAATCACAACAGAAACATAATTATGTCAGCCTGACAGCAAATGCTTTCCGTTCCTCCTCCCCACCCTCCGTGACGGAGGAATACTCCCAAGAAAATACCGCTGAAAGCAGGTTTAGTAGAAAACCAGTGCGTAAACAGATGTCTCCAAAATAGGAAAGAAACAAGAAAACCATAGCAATCCAGGAAGAATTTAATTTATTTTTTTTCATGGAAAGAAGAAAATGTGACAAGATCTAAAAGGCTGTCTTCCTCCTTCCCCTTTTTCCATGAGGAAATAGCCCTCAACAGTCAAACTTTTCCTGTGACAGAAGAAAAACAACTCGTCACTAACTGTGTATTTTCCAAAATTATTCTCTCCTCTGTATATTGAAAGCATGTGCAGTTTCTGGCTCCTATACAAGTTATCTATAATGAATTTTAGAAAAAAAAGTAAGTATTTTTTAGTCTGGAAAGTGAGAGAACTAATACATGTAAGGCATATATAAATGTACGTAGGAAAACAGTGCATGTGGGAAAATAATGCATGTAGGAAAACATTCACTGCTATTCATTTTCAGTGGACAAATAATATGAGCTGTTTTTCTTGGAGTCATTGAAAGCATACAATGAAATCTATGTTATTTGCCACTCTAGGAGGAGCAGGTTGGGATGAATGGTAACTTATTTCCATGGCTTGTTTTCAAAGTAGCCCCCATCTAGAGATTCTTAATTCAAATCCATATGCAACTTTTTTAAAAACACGAGAAAAATACATGGTCTATTTTGGTTTCAGATCATACACCCATTTGCTCAATTTTACATCATATCTCAAAATTCATTTCAACAAATTTCTGGTGCTCTGAAATCTTCATAGACACTTTTACAGGTATGCATACTGCTGTCAAAGCAAGCTATACAACCTTCTGTGAATAATGCCAGAAGTGCATGGCTTTTTCAGGAAAATGAGGCAATTCTTGTATAGTCATGTTGCATTGTGCTTCACACAAATCATAATCTCACTGGAAACATGAGTTTTCCCTTCTAGGTATGGTCCATAAGCCTCAATAACATCACCAAGTAAAAGAGAACCACAAATTCTTGCATCATTCATGCTGCTTTCAGGAAATCTCCTGCAGTCTTCAAGCAAGACATATTTGAAAACAACTCTGTAGATGCCATGAATTCAGAAGAGTGCATTTACATTAGCAGACCAGAAACTTCTCAAGCAAGTAAGATTTTAACAAAAGTATAGTGGCTTGAGTTAGATGGCATAGGGTACCTGACCATATGTTTTACCCAGACAGTATCTCTTCTGTGGATTATAACCGAAAGCAGCTGTGGCTTCGACAAATCAGAGGAGAATATCCTCCATGGGAAGGAGAACATGGGTTTGACACTGAACACTTCAAGGATAATCTGTAAACTAGATTTAACTGATGCTTTGTCATAAAATGCCATGTTGCAGAATCCAAGTACTTTACAGAAGCTCCAGTCTCATAAAATTGTTACTGTGATACTGGAGAGCATATTTAACTTGAGCAATAACCTGTATGAGGTTTGGGGAGTTTTCTGATTTTTTTTCCAGGAACTTCCTATTTGTAAGAAGATTTTTAGAATGAAGTCTCATTCTAAATTGGCATAAACTGGAGCTCAACCAGCTACATCACTACAAAGCACACCCAACATCACAAAGACACTATCATAAAACCACCATAAATGTTTCTAACAGTGTTGCTAAACAGACTGCATATTACACTATTGGACTAATTTGATTTCTCAATCGCACTAATAACTGGAAGACCCCTGCACTAAATGTAGCCATGCTTGTAAAGATCAGGTCATGAAATCCATGAAGTGTTGTCAGTTCCTCAGCTATGCATATCAGCACAGTTCAAGCAGATTTCACATGGTACTGTTACAATTTATAACAGTGAAGGATCCATCAGATAGTGATGAAAATGTAACATAATCAGGGAGGAAGTCGGTTGCTTTCTTTGTAATGTTAAACATTCTACCTAGGCCCAACTCATTTGCTGAATTCTTTTTGTCTGAGATTCACTCTCATTTCTTTTTGACAGGAATCTCTGTTAAGGTTAGAATGAATTAAACATTATCACAAGAAAGAAAATGGCAATAAGAACATTAATTGGTAATGACAGCAGTTTCATGATAGCATCCTTTTTTAATGTACAGCAGTACATTTGTCAAAACGTGAATTCTCTGCTCTGAGAACATTAAAACATAAAACCAACCAACTCTTATATGGACTTTAAGAATCATCATCAAATTGATCAAATAAAAATGTAGGAGATTTATCATAGAAGCCCTTGACCTCCAAGAGAGCTTTTCAAACCCATTAACTTTCCGTCTTGAAGTAGAACAATTTTCTTAAGCTTATCTCAGACAGTGTGGGTGGATGAATGAAATCAAGCGTCTGTGATTCCCTCACAAAGATACGAAGTCTCTGTTCTCAGGCTCTAACAGCATCTCTTGGTTTTTTAAACCAACATGCCTGATGAATGATACAGTTTTCACCATCGTTTTAAATATTCAAAAGAATGTGCATAATTATTTTCTAAAAATATGCTAGATACAATCTCTGTCTAGGTTTTTAAACTGTCTAGCTGGAGCCCTACTTTGGCAGCACTTGCTGTAGGATCTGAGCACTTCCCAGCTATCAGCCTGCACTCTGTATTCTGGAAGCCCATCTTGTCCCAAAAGCTCCCCCAACAGCACATGTCTGTTTATGGTCCGATTTGGAACATCTTTTTCTTCTGAGGGTAACTCTGTGGCTATGCAGAGCTTCACCGATATCCAAGAAAACACTGTGCCTGTGTCAATCTATGTGTCTTACATTGGATAAAGGAATCTTAAGTGAGCATTCTGGCTCATGCCTTGCCCTTCTAAAATGTGCCAAAATTACACGTATGTAGAGCCATGTAGTAGGGAATAGCAAGACTTCTGAGACACAAAAAAATTCCCCTGTCCTTTGGTTGCTTCCCCATTTATTTTATCATGTGAGTTACTGAACATAAAGATGTCAACATCTAACACTATTTACTTCAGTAAACAAAGAAAATTCAAAGGCAGTAGAGAGGGTACAGAGGCCACACTGTCCCCAAGGAGAGAGTGTTCAATGCCCGTGCCAGAGCAACCATGCAGCCTGGTGTGCTGCCATGCACCTGCACTAGAAACAGAATCTAAAACCAGCAGCAGCCTCCAGTGCCATACACACATCCCTGAACAAAAATAATTTTCTGAAACATCTGAGTCAAGCCTGCGACCTTGTATTGACACTGTCAGATGAATCAGAGTTTTAGATAGCTTGTAAGCAACTTCAGACTTCATTGTGAAAAAATAAAATTATCTAAAATTGCTAAAATTTAAAAGAATAGATTGGAAGGTATGGTCAGACAATCATGCGCTGCATAGTGACTTAAATTAGCATTAAATTAGCCAAAATTTACCTGTCATGAAATAGAAGCATGCAACAATCAGTTACTGCATCTCAGCTCGAGGGTGGTAACTTCTTAAGACAAGCTAACTTAATCATTTACAATCATCTCCTCACAATTAAAATTTACATGACATTGCTTCAGCAAATAGATTACGCAGGTTGCAAATGACCTGCAGGGATATTATTGTATTAGTTAAAATTTTAACAATGCAAATTAGGGCAGGCCCTTGGCTCTACACTCAGTCACAAATCATTATTCCAGTGGTGCAGAATGCAGAATACGTAACATACAAACAGGGCTGTGGCATGTCAGTAAAAATACACCAGCTACTGCCCCTCCTGATTTTTTTTTTTTTCAGTGTCACGTAAGAAAAAAACCAAAAAGGTAGCAAATACAGAAAGAGAGTGAGAAAGGCAGTGAGTGAGAGAAAAGACATGGTGGTGCTTGCCTGCAATGCTCACTAAGTCTTGCAGTAAAGGAAGAGTAACTGAGAATCTGAGCACCGATTTTCAAACCTTTGACTTGCAACATACTTCCTCCGTGGCTTTGGGCAAATCACTTACCCTCTGTGACCCAGAGCTCTGCATTTAATAGGAATAGTCTGATCCCACGCTACAGCTCTGTATCCCAGTTTTCTTTGTTTTCTCCCTGTCCTGTGAGGATTATAATACCATTTCATAAGAATGTGATGCAACAACAACAAAAAGCTTTGTTCTTGTTTCCTACAACTTGCCCTAATGTCACACCCTGTTTTCTGCAGTAATAAGCCCAGAGTCAAGCTACAGCCATTTTACATTCTTGGAACGTAAAACCTGTTCATCTGACATAAACCCAAACAAGCTAAATATCAGTGTTTTGAACATACCTGAACTGTTAACCAGAATTAACTGACTTTGATTAGACTGTCTCATATGGTTGACAGACAGATGCCAATTTCTCAGACACTGTTTTGTAAAAGTGTACTTCTATGTGAAAAAGATATCCAGAGGTCTTTCCTCAACTATTTTGGATAATTCTATCTTCTATCTTTTATTTGTAAGAACAATGACCTTCTGTAATGTTGCTTAACCGACTGTGAATTCCAATTAGTCTAGGAGAGAAAACAGCAGGTTTTTTAAAATGTAGTTTTACAAGGTAGCAGCATCTTGAGCGACAGATAAAATTATACAGTTATGCTTATTGTAAATGAAGTATTCATCAGTGAAAGATTGTTTTAACTCAATTATACTTCCGTTCAAGAGGAAAAAAAAAAGTACAAACATCAAACATTAAGTGCTTAAAGAATCTCTCAGTGGTTTATGGGAAGAATGGTACAAGCGAAAGTTCTCTCAAAAGAGGCCCTGAATACTTGCTGCAATTTTACTTGCTTGAAACCAACTGAAATGAGTTCCCTTGCCCTTAATAAGATCAAAGAAATGTAATAATGAAATAATGCTATCACTGGGCAAACAGATCCGAATTTTTTTTACTACGTGTGGCAATGTGTGGGTAAGAAGTGATGAATTTGTATTCCTTCAAGAAATTGCTTACTACTGTGTCTCAAACATCCCCCAACAAAAACAGTTCATGTATTGAGAAGTAAACTGTCTTTAAGGATCATTTTGTCCTTAGTCTTTAATGCCACCAGAAGAAGTTAGGAAGAGGATAGTAACATCTGCTATCATAGGCGGATGCCCAGTACTGCCATGAGCAAGGTCATTCTGTCTTCAGCATCCAGGCTATAACATTCAAAACCATCATGTGCTGGCATTAGAAGGACAAACATTATGCTCAGTCTCTGCACAGGCTGAAAGGAGTCACAAAAACCTGTTAGTTTTTTCATCAGCACAGAACTTTCTAAAAACCTATCGGCTGTCCTGCAACCTGTGATGCAGAAAAACGCTACTTCTCCATTTTCAGCATTAGAACAGGGGAGAAACACATTCCCCATGTCCAGCATGTTAGCACAAGCTATAAGCCACAAGCATCTGACACAAAGCTCATGACACTCAGTGGAAAAACTCCTGCTGACTTCAAAGTGTTTTGATCCAGTGTTTTCATATACAAGCCTAAGAGCAGATGATTTGCAGGAAATGAAGAAAGAGAATACATTTCATAATCTTATTTAGTCAGTTCTTTGGCAGGATAACATCTGCTCTCTAAAAGAGGACTTTTCCTCCAATTTTTCTTTATAGTCATTATATTTCAATAGTAATCATGTTTGTGAAAACCAAATTATAATCCGTGAAATATTTGCTATGTTATTAAACAGCATTTCCACTACTGCTGGTAGAAGACCGTCTTCAGAACAAACAATGATATATACACTAAAAAATCGCTGGAAAACCCCAAAATTTTCTGGGTTAAAATAATCTTCAAAAGTACTCTAGGGCAGTATTAAAACGGCCTACTGAACTAAGCAAAAAAAAAAAAAAAAATTCAGTTGCCTGCATATTCATCATTACCACCCTTATTGTAGACATTTCATTCTAGTCCAGAAAGTCATTCAAAGGCATTTATCACTACAGAAAAGCAGCACTGGGATGATCAGCAGTGTTTCCAAGACAACTGTCTGTGTTCTGATAGGAGGCCCGTCTTTGCCATCACTTTCTACTCACTGTGGTACCAACTACTGAGACTAGCACAACCATACATTTTCTCTCCATAAAAGTTGCAAGCAGAGTGGTGCCAGGTGGTGCTACCTGTTCAGCATCACAGGAAAACACCAGTTTTAGAAATTTTCATGACGGATGAAGTTCAAACCCACCTTTCTTTATTACAGTGTTGATTTCAAGTTTTAGACTCTTTTTAATTAACTGTGCATGTTTTGTGGTTTAACCTGGCAGGCAGCTGAACACCACACAGCTGCTCGCTCACTCCCCCCACCTCAGTGGGATGGAGGAGAGAATCAGAAAAAAAAAAGTAAAACCCATGGGTTGAGATAAAGACAGTTTAATAAAACAGCACAGGGGAAAAAAAATGGTAAGAGAATACACAGACTATACAAAACAAGTGATGCACAATGCAATTGCTCACCACCCACCAACTGATACCCAGCCAGTCCCCCAGCTTACATACTGAGCATGACATCATATGGTATGGAATAGCCCTTTGGTCAGTTGGGGTCAGCTGTCCTGGCTGTGCCCCCTCCCAGCTTCTGGTGCACCTGGCAGAGCAGGGGAAGCTGAAAAGTCCCTGACTGGTGTAAGCACTATTTAGCAACAACTAAAACATCAGGGTGTTACCAACATTCTTCTCATACTAAATCCAAACCACAGCACTATGCCAGCTACTAGGAGGAAAATTAACTCTCTCTCAGGTGAAACCAGGACAGCATGGCAAGATAGTCACCCAGGAAAGACAAGAAAACTCAATCAATAAAGGAAAGTTTACAAATTGTAAACACGATGAAACCACGCTGATCTTCTGAATGATGCTGCAATGTTTTCTCAGTCTTGCCCTATTTGCCTTCCACATGATTTTCAGCTGATCAGCTATTGCGCTAGGACTCCCCAGCCTCATCCCTACACTAGGAATAACCCTTCCAGCTTGCAGACTGTCCTTTGCCAGTCACCTCAGCTAACTGGCCCTAGCACAAAGTGCCCTGGCTCTTCCTGCTCTACCTCAGGGCACACATTTATGACCATTTCCTCCTGTGAAGAAGTGTCTCAAAGATGAAATTGGACATGATGGTGGCATGGGTACCTTGAGAAAAATAATGAGGAGGACAGGCATTCAGTTGCGGCATCACCTTGACAGGAATTTCTAAGTGCTGCTGGCAGTTAAAATGGTAGGATGTACTTACTTATCGCATGGTTATGAAATCAGTCTATCTGGTAAAATCACCTGTTCTGGAAAGCCTTCTGTCTGTGTTTCATTCAACTCCATAGGAAGAATACAGGGTATTGATTGGATGACTCACCTATGCAAATGTATATCCTGAAGCATTAAGCACTGGCATTTAATTGTACAGTATTTTTCCTGGTGTTCTGGTTGATTGAAAATGGCCCTCAGTGACTCTGAGTTTAAGGATACGTAACTGCCAAATGGCTATATACTTATGAAGGAAAAAGATGGCAGTCATCAAGGAGCACAGAACCGTATAGTCCATTAACCTGTACAGTAAAGGCCATGACATGGGTTGACCCCAGCCAGCAATGAAGCACCCACCCAGCACTCACTCCTCACCACCACCTCAGTGGGATGAGGAAGAGAATAGGAAGAGCAAAAGCAAGAGAACTTGTGGGTTGAGATAAAGACAGTTTAATATAACTGAAAGGAAGAGAAAAAAGAACAAGTGAGGAGAAGGCAATCGCTCACCACCTCACACAAGCAAACCAATGGCCAGCCAGGCTCCAAGCAACTGCTGCCTTGGAAGGCACAGCACACCCTCGCTGCTACTCCCACCCCAGGGGTTTTTTTTGCTGTTGTTGAGAAAGCTGTTATATGGCATGGAATATCCCTTTGGCTGATTCAGGTCAGCTGTTCCAGCTATGTCCCCTCCCCAGTCTACTTGCTAGGAGAAGGCAGAGTGCGAAAAAGAGAAAGCCCTGGAGCTGTGCAAGTGCTGTTCAGCAACAGCCAAAACACCCGTGTGTTATCAACACCATTTGAGTCACAAATCCAAAACACAGCACCATATGGGCTGCTATGAAGAAAGTTAACTCCACCTCAGCCAAGCCCAGTACGGTTCAGTAAATCTGTAACTATTCTGTGTGCTGACATACGAGGAAAATTTGCTGTCCTCTATGCTTGCTGCTCTTCTCTTCCACAGTTACTTTTACTCACAATAAAATGGATCACAGCTACTCTGCAGACCAGACATCTCTGTTCTCTCCCATGCCATTCCTGACTGCTAGGTAAAGCAAAGACATACCATTACCATAATTATTTTCGTTTCCCGTAGGAGCTGCAGCTCACACCTACAGTGCTACAAATGACGCTCCACATCTGTGGGAGCCGAGATACACTAAGGGTGTATGATTGAAGCAAATGATGCTTTTTCATTTTTGCACCACTGCTAAAGCAACAACCGTATTATGCATAAACAGCTTATTCCTTGGAGCTTGATGGCTTCTTTAAATGTAACAGCTTCAACAGACTCATACTGGAGTCATTAAATTATTTGTTTCTAATTGGTTATATCCAACCACCCACATTTATTAAATATCTATTTTTGCACGTACAGTTACTTAAAAGAAAATAGTTTTATTTAATTTTTGCTTCCATAAAGTGAGTTTTAGCAGAGGAATACATTGACAAAATCAGTCCTGGTTATAATTCCACTGAAATCAGAAGAGTTATAGAAGGCAAGTTTGGCCCAGTATATCATATTAAGGGTTAAATCAAGGCAATGGATGATTACTACTTTCTTCTGTATTCTCTGCATAGCATTAGCTATTTTCTTCTGTTATTGCCTGCCTCTCTTGTAGAATATGAAAGACTTTCTCTTTTCCCCTTACTGTGTCTGCCTCCTACCCATACAAAACCTTTGCTGTTTCCTGTATTGCCTTCTGGCAGGATTGAAAACGTATCTTCAACTTTCAAAATCCAGGGCAAATCTTCTTTGCAGATTTTTCTGGTTTTGTTATATTTTTCTGTCATTCTTCCAAATTGTCAGGGACTACATGATCACTTCCTACTTCAGTTGTCTCATTGACACATTTCTTCCTCAAAGCTTTCAATGATGATCTGCTTATTCTTATTTCTTAGAACTTTTAATCTGTTTGCTATGGTTAAGTTTAAGGTCTCCAGTTAATTTTGTTAGGAAATAGGAGGTGAATCTGCCTGACTCCCATTCACTCAGCAAGCAAATACGACATTCAGCTGAGCTGTGAAAGCTTCAGATTTCAGATCCTTCATTCTGTCCATAAAAGGCCAAAACCTCACATGGTAACATTTTTCAGTTAACATTTCATGCATTAGAAAGCACCAAAATTAACAGGAGTGCAGCCAGTGATCCGTGCTAAGCTACAGTACACACAGCATGCTTGAAACCCAGTATCTTCAGATATTCCTGTCTCCCATTTAGTTGGCACTGCATGAAGATCTGGGCTGCCCAAGGCATGTGTAGCACAGCAAGACTAACATCTGGAGTATACAAGTGTATCAGTCAGAGTTTAGAGCTGGAAGTGCAAGTGCAGTTTGAAGCTATTAAAAATCACTGTGCTAAAAATTCTAGCCACGTGAAGAACAGAAAGATTAAAGCACTTGGCTGCAATCCATTTTATCAAAAATTTTTGGGGTTTGGATACCTCTCAACCTTCGGGGGAAAGATGCAGAAGGATCTACTGATTGGAAGGTCAAGTTAGCAGAGGCGCTTTTGGAAAAGTTTTGAGGGATATGGATAAAGTCTCCTGCATCTGTACTCTTAGATCCAGAGCGTATATCTTTCCAAAAAATAATGTTTTAATTCAGCCTTAAATCATTGGTCTTAATGAAAGAATTGGCACTGAAATGTTGTGGTCTGTGTTTCACAAAGACTGGAGTATCCCGCTGAGTATTCTGATTTTCAGAATAAGAAAAAGAAAACCTTAACCTCTTTTCCAGCTTGGGCAATTGCCTCAAAATTAAATCTGTAAACTTCAGTTTAAACCTTTTAGTATGCAGCTTCATGCCACCGTATAGTACAGTTCTAGCCACTTCACTGCAGTCCCTGCACATCAGAGATCTGTGCTTTATAATAAACACAGCCTGGAAAGTCTGCCTGGGTTAAACTCTGCTATACATTCATCAAAGCTCCTTTCTTTATTTCCTTTACCTTTGTCACATACAATGTCTCAAGTAATCAATATTAAAAAGTCCACATTTGACATAAGATATATGTCCTCTACGCTTAGGAAGATAAATATAATGATGAAGGTTTGTAGGAAAAAAGTAGTAACTTTCATAAGAGCGATTCATATTAGAAGAAACAACAGATAAGCTTTTGATCATTTTTCCAATTATATCAGCTGGTCTAACAAAAGACTACCTCAGCCTGCAAGCCTCAATTCTTTCTTTTGACATTCATGGCTATAACACAGTTCCTAAACCCAGGATCTTTTACAGCACTGTATGGTAATCCCAGCTCAACATTGCAGTGACTGTCTCATATCCTCCTACTGATATTATATACATACACAACTCATACTGAGTTGCAGCAATAATATGAGCCAAATTCTGTTCTTGCTTAGGAGACCTGCCCAGCTTTTTATCACTTTCCTATGATTTCTGCGATCTACTGTAGAGTGGCAAGGCACCTCACATTTTGAATGTATTTCTGGACATTTTATGTAAATAACATATTTATCAACTTAGATAATCACAGATCAAATTTACTTTCAAAAGGATTCCAACATTCTAAAACATAATTCAGTTTTCTGATTTGGTAGCTCGTACATAAAGACTTCAGAGACTTTGTTAGGACCTCTCCATAATCTTGATATATCATTTAAGAAGTATAAAACCATCTACCATTTGTACACAATCTTCCATCCAAAAGTATTTTAAAATTCACTACACAAGGTATTTCACATGTCCATTGCTTGATGCTGAAATTTGTTCAATGAAAACTTATTGGAGCAGCACGTCGACTGATGTTGCACAGGCTCCTTTATCGCACTGCACGCCTGCCCTGGCCAAGTGGACACACTGCCCTCGAGGGGAAAGCATTACCCTGTTCCTGTTCCTTCCTTTAATCTCTCCACTACACTATTATTTGCAGACTTTTAACGGGTTACATCATAACCCCTCTCCTCTTCCTCATGAGAAGTAATGTGAGCCAAATTCTGCCTTTAAGAAGCAGTGTCCTCACATTCTGCCACTTACTCCTCTTCACAAAATGATTAGTCTAATTTTCAATATATATAGTTAATTTGTATGTCTTTTCACCTGATATATTTGGGCATTACTCTCTTTCTTGGAAATACCCACTCAGGTATGACAACACCCCCAAACACAGTAAGAAGGAAGGCCGTTTAGGAAGTCGCTTTCAGTACTAAGTTACTATTTGGATTATTAATATGTAATACAGAGTTTATACTCAAAGCTCCCAGTGAACTAGAATTGATGAGTCTAGTAACACGCATATTTACAGTGAGTACTTCTCGTGAAGTGTATGATTTATAGAGCTGAGTAGCAATTGTGGAGATGCTGTAAACAGGAAAAAGCCAGCCAAGCTAGAAGGAATGTGCTAATTAAAGAATAGAAGTGAAATGCAAGTTAAAAGCAGTCAGATAAGGAGAAGGGAAAATCCTGGCCCCCCGCAGGAAGGAAGGAGGGAGCGTACCCCTTGCCAGATTTGCATATCATATCATATCATATCCCAGGGCCCAGTCACAGCTAGCAGGGGAGGGAAACATGGATCCTTCGCATCTCTATTTAGTGCAGGTCCCCAGGCAGCCTTCCTATTGAAAAAGATCTAGGAAGGAAGTTGAAAAGAAGGACGGCAAAAGGAACAAAAGAGAAAGTGAAGGAGCGGAGCTCAGAGCAGAAGCTGCTCCAAGGGAAGGGTGGTTTCTCGGCAGCTCACTCCGCAGATACAATCCAAGGACAGCCAAAGTCATTCCGGCCCAAACTGAGGCACTTGGCTAAGGAAGAGGGTAAGTTCAGAGGCTGAGTAGTGGCATCACTGTATTGCCAATGGGTTAAGGATTTAAGTCAGGCAAAGTCTGTAAGTAAAGCTAATGCCTTTTGTCAGAACAACTGATACGGTGTGGAGGGGAAAAAAAAGACAAGTTTTTGGCCGGTCAAGCCCTTCTTCAGGTGAGGTACTGAGGTGTGATGCTTTGGGGCAGTGTGTGAGCAAAGACAGCGCCCTCAGCTCTGGCACCTGACTGAGATGTCCCAAAACAGACACAGAATTAAATCACAGGTATACCTGACCTCCTTTGCGTAACTTTTTTTTCTTATTCTGTAACTCAATACCTAACAGGAACTTGACTCATTATTTTCTTTGACTTTTCCTAGCAATATGAGTAACTTGCAAATAACCTTACAAATAGGGAGCTTTCTGTTCCTGAGAAAACAACCATCCTGCTTACCCTAATTGCAAATATTTTTTCTTATTTCTAACACCTGCTTTACAGCTGTGAGGTTGTGAAGTGTGTCCTTCCCTCAAGCTGTAAATGGCACCACAGGGAATGGCAGGGACACGTGTGGATATGGAAGAAGGCTTTGGCAAAAATTCACGTGCCTTCGATAAGCAACTGGTTCAGGGAAGATGGCCTCTACCCACAGCAATATCCACAGATGTGAGAACAGTTCTAGAGTTTGGTGGCATAGTCCAAAGTCCCCCAAAGTCCATGGCTGACTTAGGGGACTTTGAGTCAGGTCCTTAAATCAGATCCCATGTGGGAAGCTGCAGCCAAATCCATGAAGCAAAACAGACTGACATTGCTTGCAGTTTAGATCTGAAATAACTCTGCTAATTTCCATGGTTTTAAGTTGCAAGTGTTCTTTGGTATTCAGATCACTGGCTTTTCTCAAACCCAGTCTGCCAATAGTGGAAATGAAGCCTAAAGAGGAAGCACTTAAAATAATTAATAGTTACAGAGGGGGTTAATTTAACATGGTCTTAAACATTATCTGTGGTCTTGGAATATTTCTTTCAGGTTACTGGAAATTTATGAACCATGGGAAAAAACACATTGATAATGAAAGGAACAGACAAAAGCAAGAGTGTTTTAAAATTGCAGAATCTTAAGGAGTTTTTTGGTTTTGTTGTATTTTAAAAAACCTAAATCAGAGTTTTTTCTTATTTTGTCCAAACTCTGAAGCCTAAACAGAATATTAGACAGGCAAAAAATAAATAAATAATGCTTTTAGCTTCTTATAGCTCTGTAAATATCTAAATTAGCAAAGGTCTTAAAAGCCAGTTCTTCAGCAAAGGGAGTAAACAAATTAAATAACCATTCTGCTATTCCCTTATGATATCTGCATTGTTAAATGGTCTTCAAATTACATAAAAGGGAAAATTTTCAACCATTGGGGATCAGAAGAGTTTTTCAGAGTTTCACTTTAATTAGCTTAAAGCTAAGAATATGTCCCATAAACTAATACCAAGTTCTTAGTCAATCTTTTCACATTTTTGCCATTAATTATTTCTGTTATGCCAGTGGAAAAACAAAGATACAGGCCCTAATCACTGCTCCCAAGTGTTTGTTAATGAACTCTGAGGGGACCAAATAGCCATAATTGTCTTTCATAACTGGAAACCTTCCTCCTAAAGTGGTTCATTGTCTGCATATCACATCTTTGTATAGCTTAATGTTGCTTTTATCACTTCATGATTTTGTTACTTTTTCATGTGGGAAATGTTTTGATTAGATAGACTATATCTTCAGAGAATCTTCCTTATCTTTGACAATAGCTATTTCTGCATGTACAGCAATAATGCAATCCCCATAATCCTGAATTTGTAGAATTTGCTCATTATTTTATCATAGTACCTTCACTAACAGTTATCATCCTCTAAATAAATAGCCAGCTTAGCAATTATAATGACTGTATTATTACCATCTAACAGTGAGTTGTAAAGTGTGCACCTAAAATAGAAATCTTGACCAGAATCTCAATTTCAGTAACAGCATGCACTGTTGTGGCAACACTAAGGATGCTCTTTAGTGACCTTCAGTATTTCATCTGGATCTGTGACTACCATGGTGTTTCTGGACCAAAATTTGTATTTAAATGTTTCCCAGGAATGCTCTAAGCAAGCAAGGAGACAGACTTTTTCTAACAGTTGCCCACTTCAGGTTCTCTCATGGTATATCTACAAAGCAATTGGATTGCAACTCATACAGGCGCATCTAAGCAAGTTAGATTAATTTCAACAAGTAACATTCAATTCAATCCCAACAGCGGCCAAAGCAGCTGAACTGTGATAGTGGCCGGCTGGCTGTGTGCAAGTACAGCCTCTACTGGGGTACATCCTATGACAGCTACGCTGCTTGAGTCCACTTGGGCAAGTTTACAGGTGCAAAGCACATAGCTAAGTGTAAATACATTATAAAGACAACTGTGTGTTATACATACACAGGGTGGGTCGAGGATGCTTACTCAACAACCTCAGATGACAGGAAGGGGCATGTAGGTGTCTCTCAAGGAAGGAGGGACCCCAGACAGAATATAAATGTGATCTGGTATAATGCTTGTTTCTCTTTCCTGAAAAGAAGTACCTGCCTAGCGTGTATTGTAGCTGTCAGCTGGATCTAAACACCTGTAGAGACCTGTCCATCACATAAAAACTTTATTTTGCTTGTATACTAGTTCCCAAATGACATATTATGCTTGCTCTTTGCCAGCTTGGATGTGAATAAATTACACTGCTTTGACTTGGCACCAACGCAGCCCTCTGCAAACAGCAACCATCATGCTGAATTCAGTCCCAGTTGTATCACTTGTGGTGTTTTGACAAATACAAACGTTATCCGAGAAATGACGTAGAATAGACATAGGTGAAAATGTGAAGTAGAAGTAACTAAACTCTTGTAGAGGAAATGAATTTCAGAGATCAAGCAAGTGATCCAAAATATTCCAGGAAAGGGCTAAACATCTTAGTTTCTTCCCATTAAAGTACATGCCAAATTGTAATCGCTAATCTGCTCCTCAGCATAATCTAGAACATTTATAGCATACCATGGAGTTCTTAAGCTTTCAATTTAAGTTAAAACAGAAAGCAAATGAGCACATACATAAAGATCTGTTCTGATATGTTGAGATTAAATTGTGGGTCCATTTAATTCAGTGGACGAGTTTTTATTGACTTATTTAATAATGTCAGCAGGCACTTCTTTCACATAAAAGACTAAACTTTCAGAATAGGGGTGAAGGGACTGACTTTGAAACTAAATTCAGGATTTCTCATTACTTCCATTCCTCTCCCTCCGAAAGAAAAGAGAAATCAATATTGGTTAATACAATGTTTATATTTCTGTCGTCTTGTTTTAAATCTAAAGTGAAAGGGGTTGTTTTAACATTGCAAATGCAAATGCGAATTCCCTCCATAGAACTGTAGATCAAGGTTTGACATAAGAAAAGCATAACTCTATAGGGAAACTGAAAAATATTTAAAGTATTTTTTTATCATTGTTGAACACATGGAGTTCATTGCATAGATTTATTACTATTAATTCATGATGCATGCACTCACACATCTTTTATTTTTGTGTCCTGTTCCTTATTATTGCATCTGTGCCAACCTCCTCCTTTTTCTAGAGAACTCCACCCCACACCAACTCTCCAGTTAATCAACATGTGCCTCAGTCCAAAAGGTAGGGCAACGATGAGGACTGTAGGAAACAGTGTTTGCTAGGTGTAACTGGCTTTCCTACAGTCAATGATATCTTTCTCTGCTGGATAAAATCCTTTGTTGCAACAATTCATTGAGTCTGCTGCCAAAAGATGTTTCTTGGGAGTGGCCTGAGGAATGAGCTGTTGGAAAGGAGGCAGGCATGACCTTGTTTTGCCTGCACACAATATTCCCTGAATAAACCCTCAAAACTCCGCACCTGTTCTTGGGAAGAATGAAGAAGACTGAATTGAGACTAATCCTAAAGAGCACATTGAAAAACAAGTGAAAGCAACCATAGTTCCTTTCCCCCTTCTTTTGGTTTTAATGCTTTCTCTAAGTCTTTTTGTGCAAATGCAGAAGCATCCAAGCACTGAATTTATGCACTGCAGAAATAATACTAGGCAATATGACAGAAACTAGGCAATATGACCTGAGAGGATTTCAGATCACATAAAGCAGCAGTGTGATTCAATCAAAAAAAAGAGGTACAATTTACCCTTAAATAAATTAAATGCAAAACTAACATACACCAAAATTTGAATTAAATTACAGAATGAGTCATATATTAAAAAAAAATACCAGATTTATGCTTCCAGTGGCCTAACTTTTTTATTTGAATGCTCTTTTTATTTTCAAATTTATTTTGCTTTTTAAACTAATTCTATTTTAAAATTTATTAATGTACCCCTTGGAGCCACTGGAATTATATCACTGATAATTATCACTAATACACATAGTAAGTAATACCCGCATGCACATAAGCTTCCTTTATTTAATGTGCACTTTCACCCAGCTTGTCTGCTGGTGTAAAGCAAGTGCATAGCTCTACTGATTCAGTAAAAAAAAGGCCGATCTATACCAGCTGGGGATTTAGCCTTTCTTGTTTCCATGAAGTCAAACAGTAACTGATAAAGCTGTACAGATCTCTTATACAGGTATGTAACAGAAAACGTAGAAAGCTCTAAGATGGCTGAACATTTCCTTGGAGTGCTGACACTTCCTTCCTGCTCATTTCACTTGTAAGACAGAAATAACTCTCCAATGACTTGACCTTTCCAAAAAGAAAAACTTTTCTATACTGAGATCTGCTAAACGGGTCAAATTGCAGAAGCAAATTTATTGTTCTGATCCTCTGAAAAGTGAAAATGATGAATAATTCCTTAGCCAAAGGCCTGAGGATAAATTCTGAAACAAATACTCCCTGTTGTACTTTAGAAAATCCCTCTACCCATTTGATTTAATGTTGCTGGGCACACATCATTGTCTAGTGAAGAACTAGTATGTGGTTCCTTATGTTACATCTACAAATTGTATCACCATTTGTTAGAATATAAATCATCAGTCTTTATAGTGTTTCTGCCAACGGTATGTGTAGGCATCAGGTCATCTGTATGACCACAAAGATAAGTATGTAAAAACAGTCAGTGTTTAACAAACTTATATAAAATCAATTTCTTGCTAAGTAAGATTAGACATTGCATGGGCATGCAGGTCTAACAGAGTCCTGATGAGGCAATGTCAATACTCCGGGCATGTTGCCAATGATTATGCAAACACCATCTCTGAAATGGATTTTCTTCTTGCAAATGAAGAATAGAGTGTTTGCAGAAATGAAGCAAAGTGCATAGTGCTGTCTTGGCTGGGCAGCAGGAAGAAAATACTAAATTATCTTATTTAGTCCATCAAAAAAGGAAACATCAATCTTAAAAAGGTGGAGCAAATCATGTCATCTCCAAACACTGACTCTTGCAGAGGCCTCAGCTATGACAGGTGGATAGTTTTGCCCCTTGAAATGTGATTTATAAGAAATGCTGGGTTTGGCAGGCTGTTATAACATGTCACGGTACTACTAAATGCAAGTCAGAAGTTCTGTATAATTCATTAGCATTCTTTCTTGATTGGAAACTATGCAGCCACCTGTCCTTGCTGTTATACAAAAAAAGATAAGGTAGTCATTCAAAAAGTACTGGACTGACAAGCTTTTGGCAGGGATGGATACCAGTGTATCAAAAGATAAGTACAGAAAAAGACCAATGAAACTGCAGATGGTTTCATGGTCAAACTACTGATGTGAACTGCTGGGACTTATGCAAACCACTTTTCTGCATCAGACCACCAGTGACTTGTATCTGTCCCAGGCAAATCACTTGTTTCTGGGACACTCAGTTGTGCAGCAATCCTGCACAAGCAAAACTGTTCCTGCACCAGTTGTTACAGTTCTCACACAAATTGCATAAGTACAAGAGCTACTAGAGAAAAATCTTTAGCATTAAAAGGAAATCATTACCTAGAGTAACATATAATTTGCATATTTTGCAAATCTCACCGTTGGATGCAGTATTAGCTTGCAAGGATTCACCTTCTACATTTATTAGTTTTAATTGTATTAAAAAATACATGCAGTCTGACTTTAATAATAACACATCCTACTTGCACCAAACATCCATTTCTAACACCCAGAAACAAAGAACCAAAACTGTTATTTTATACACACATCTGTATGAAGATGTGAGATGCACACATCTGATGGAGATACAATCGCTTCTTTCCTGTCTCAGTTCGTGCTGTAGACAGGCTGGATGAGACCATTTCCCCCTTTTTCATTTCTTTACTTTTAAAACTGCATACCTAAACACTGAAAGGAGGATTCTATATAAAGTGTTACAATACTGATGTTTGTTTAAGATTGGACGTTTTTCATAGACAACAAACTGCCGAAGATTACCATGGTGATCGCTGACATGCCACATACTTATCCAGGTCCAAAGACAGGTTGTGACAGTCAGATTAGACCATTTGCTGTGCCGTGTTCTTTAGACATGTAAAACCCCTATGTATCCTTGAAAGTGTAGCTAGCTTAGCTGTAATATACTCTTCCTTCAAGTAATGTAAAACTTTGAAGAGATACAGAACCACTATTTACTTCCAGTACACTCAGTTACTAGCCCATAAAGAGACCTGTTTTCACTAAGCTACTTACATGCTTAAAATGTGAAGCTTTTAAAAGGTGGATTTGTTGACAGAAAGCCAGTCAGTAACAGTGAGCAAAGTGAAGTATTGCAAAGCTGTTTTCTAATGCACATTTTGACGCGTGTGGCAGGCCTGTTTTCTATGCAGAACTTGGACAAGCAGCCAAAAAAATGTGAGAGAGAACCACGCTCTGGAGTTCTTCTGCTTTGAAAACCAGTAACTAAGTTATCAAAATCCATACACATCCTTTTAAGCCTTAAAACAATTACACCCCAAGTTCACAGCAATACCTTCTCTCTTACTGAAGAAAGAGCACAGGAAGAGCAAAACTTCTAGTGGGCTTTTAGCTGAAACTTGAACTATGAATCTCATCTATAACATCTATAACGAGTTTACCTGGCATTCATTCCCCCTATCACTTGCATAACACTCTTATACTGTGCTTACTTTTACACATGTATACATGTTCGTATATCTATGAACACATACCCTGAACAGATTAATTTATTAGCTACCATTTCAAAGTTCACAGTTGTTGGTTTTGGATCTTTATAGAGGGTTGGTAAAAAGAGACTGAAAAGAATGCTACATGGGAAAGCAAAAAGGAAATACCAGTGAATGGGGCCTCCTGTTATTAGAAAGGAGACCAGATAAGCTGGAGGATAGCTAGGACTGCAACTTTCTAGCCTGCCAAAAAGCCCAGCAATGTCAGTATGTACACAACTCTCTCAATCTTCAAGGAATGATTTAATGGCCTTCATTGGGAGGTTTAGACTGGACATTAGGAAGCATTTATGTACCTAGAGAGTGGTCAAACACTGGAACAGGCTTCCTAGGGAGGCGGTCGATGCCCCAAGCCTGTCAGTGTTTAAGAGGCATTTGGACAATGCCCTTAACAACAGGCTTTAACTTTTGGTCAGCCCTGAATTGCTCAGGCTAGATGATGGTTATAGAGGTCCCTTCCAATGGAAATATTCTAGTCTAGTCTAGTGTAGTCTAGTCTAGTCTATGGCATCTCCCCTCTAACAAGCAGAAAGAAAGCAGGAGATCTAGCTCAGGTTCTAGCTCTTTTTTTTATTTACTTGTGCTAAAATCTTTTGAGGGAGTCACAGCTGAGGAAATTCTGCCAATATCACACTAAAAACTTCAGGCTTCAGGGTATGAAGCCTGGTGCAGTGGGAATCCTCTGAAGATAAGTATGTACAAGTAACAAGGAGAGTAGAATGAAAGTTTCAGTGTTCTCACTTTCATCAGCAGTTATGCAGATCACCTGCTGCTCTACCACAAATATTGATTTATATTAATCGTGGGAACATCATGGCTTGCAGGCCTGAAGGAAAATCAATGCAGAAAAGTTCTTGTTGGTTTTCTGCTAGCCAGCACATTTGTGTGACAGCAGAGGGCACACAATGAAGCCCTTTGGTGAGTCTGTAGGTAAACAGATGAGAAATGTGAGAGCAAAAATACTGGTAGTGAATGGGGCTCTGAGCAACCTGATCTAGTTAGTGGTGTCCCTGCTCACTGCAGAGGGGTTGGACTAGATGACCTCTAGGGGTCCCTTCCAACCCAAAACATTCTATGATTCTATGATTCTATGATTCTATGATTCTATATACATTAGTATACTTTAGAAGCATTTCAAGGCATCATAATATGGCTGAAGCTTTTCTAAACTAGCTTCCAATATTAATAAATGCACATGAATTTCAGCTGTAACAGTTTATATTTAGTTTTCAAGGTTGTCAGACTGTCTTTAAACATAATGATCCAAAAGAGGAACTAAAATTAACATCACATAATGAATACCTGTTTAAATCTTTCTCTGCTGTAGAACCTACTCCACAAATTAACTATTTTCAGTAGTGCATTCCTCTCTTGATAAAATTTTAAGATTTGCAAGGAAAGGAAGAGATACAATTTTCTAGTTCTCCTCTAGAAATCCAGGAAAGAACTGTTATATTGTGTTTGCCTTGTCTTAATGTAGCTGGAGTAACTCTCCAGAGCATATGAGCCTTATAAAAATTGTGAATTTGGAGAAATGTTGTCCTTGACAGGTTGGTTGATGTTCTTTCTATTGAGGTCTGGTTTTCTCCTGTGAAGTTACTGACTGCACTGTAGGTGAATAACAATCAACCAGAAACAGATGACAAAAGTGTAACTGATTACTGTACCAATGACTCCTGTGATTTCACTTTAAATCATCTTTTTCTATTAATTTCTGCTAACTATTTAAAGGCTGAACTGTCTCAAAATTTTATTGGCATTTATACAATTGGTGAAAGTCCTAAAGTAGTAATGCTACTACAGGCTTCAGAGGGGAAAAAAAGCAAAAACAAGGAGGCTTTCTCAGAATATGTGGAAACTTAAGAAATAATTTTAAGCTACTCTGCAAGTTCAAAGAAGGCAGGTATGCATTTTATGGAATTCAGTAAGTGGCAAAATTTATCTGCTAACGTTATTCTCCTTCTGTGCATACAGAAGCCCCATATCATGTGGGAAATGACTGAAAAATATTTTACCATGTAAAACCAAGACCATCATGTACCCTAAAGAAAAATTTGGGGGTTTTTAAATTAAAATGCTTTACAGAATGAAATGTTCTGAATTTTATTTGAAAACTTCAGTGGTTTTTCTGGTACTTTCAATTCAAACAAATGTATTTTGACACTAAAGCCTCGAAACATTTAATGTCAGTGCTGGAATATATTTCCCTGAGTCCTTATGTGATGTTACTTTTCAAGAAGTAGCAAGCAAATTCATTGTAAAACCTGCCATCCTCAAGCACTGGAGCCTTATGGGAGCTGCAGTCCCAGTGGCTGTCACCTCACCTTCTCCCGTCACCTCCAAGTCTGCAGTCAGATTCACTGTCTTGACAAATTCAGAAATACCTGTGTGCACCAGGAGAACTGGGGAGCAGGCAGCACAGGAGGAGCAAAGGACGCGGGAGCAAAAACGCCTGCACACAGCTCCCACGAGGCACCAGGGCGGCACACACCAGCCACACAGACCTCAAACTAAGCTGAAATGAGATTTTGCAATTTAGCAAACTGAAATGTTTTTGTTGTGTTTCATTCAAACCGAGACAGAAAGTTTCCTTTTGATCTCCATGGCAGAATATTTGCATCTGAAGGCACTGAGAGGGAGCTGAGGTTATTGCACTTGATGACCAGAGGGTACATGAAACCAGGCTTTCCAACATACTGCATCTCATGGAATTCGTCAGTCATGTGTTTCCTACCATGCAGGACCAATCCTGCAAGAACTTCAGCTCCACACAGCAGCAATAAATCCTTCACAACTGAATTCTGTGCCTGTGTAATTCGATCCAACTCTACTAAAGTTAATAAAGCTGCAGAAATTTACAGCAGCAGCAGATAATTTGGCCCAGAAAGAATGAGCCGCTAATTAGTAAGAGCAAGGGTTGGCATGACAATCTCAGCCAGATTCAACCTTGGTATTAAGCACGGAATATCTCCATTTATCTCATTTGTTCCTGTCATAAATGTATTTAGGAGAGTTCTACCTGACGCATAAGAATTTCTTTCCTCAAATTACTACATCGTGCATCAGAGTAATTTCAACACTTATTTCCTTTCAACAATTCAGATAATTATGTTTAAGAACTTAGAACAAGCTTACATAAAGTCTCTTTACTCTATTTATTATGTGACAGATACTGTATTACTCATGAGTAACCAGAGCCTGTCACATTGGAAAATTTCATGAATAATATGTCATATATTATGCATGCATGTATAGTTCAGCATAGTCAAATATAACCAAACAATTAATAAAACAAATGAAGAATGCATAATTGAAGTGCTAAACCTGAGAACTTAAAACTGAATTGACTAGCAGAGAATTATTCATCTGCCAGAAAAGTATCCATTGTAAAGTAATCTGAGTGCACTCAACCAACCTACAGCCTTTTTAAAAAATTAAGTATTGCTATTAGAAATTGATTATACTTTTTAATAGCAATAAATCCCCATGAAATTAGTTTTTGCTTACCATAGCTATAGCATTAACCTTTTGAAGCAAACTTAGCAAATTGCTAGCTAATGCTAATGACCAATTTTGAAAGGGATTACTCCTTAATTAAATTATATCATATACAGTGGTAGCCATAAGACAAGATCATTTTGATGCCAACTGCATCTTAACATGAACAGTCTGTATTGGAATGAACCACATTAATCCAAAATCAGTAGTTAGTGTAATTAGGAGGAGCACGAGGATTACTTAGATGCATTATTTTTGAATTAGCAGGAAAAAAACCTTTGATTTATATTAAAAAGATTACGTTCTCTTAGAAAAAGGTTAAACCATGAATGACTCCTCCCAAGCACCTATCTATTGCCAGGCTTCTGCAGTCTGTTTGCTCAACTGTCTACTTCATGTGGCCTCACCACCAGGACATAAGGGAGCATGGGACAATCTCATTTTCAAGAAAAACATTTGCCATTTAGGAGTCTTCCTGAGTTACCTGCTGAGATTTTACAAAGGCCCACTAAGCTTCTTTTGTTAGAAAAACAACAACAACAAAACAAGTCATATCTTCAAAATCTGTCCATTCTATATAATATGTCACAAATCACTGTAGCTATAGTATTAAATGCAAATTTCAGAGTCTGATCAACACATGCAAGATTGTTTAAATAGATTGGTGGTGGTTTTATCGGTGGTTCAAATGGAATGAAATGAAAAATGATTGACACAATTCCAGTCTCTCATTCCAAAGAAGCTGCTGGACATGCTTTGGACCTCACATCAGACAGAACTCCAGTGTGCAGAGGAACCGCCTTTTGGGATTTCAGGTAGTGAAGCTCTAGCAAAAGTGGGTCTCTTTTAAGAAGCAGGGTCTCTCTAGCACCTCCAAGAACTAAGCAGCTCCTATCACAACAGAAATGCAAAAGAAAAGGGAGAAGGTTATAGGCAGCTGCCACACCAACTCCAGCAACAAAGCCATTCCCTCAAGTTTAAATAAATTAAGCAGTCTCCAGCATCTTCTGCATACTCTACCTCATGCAATTAGGTCAGGAAGCCCAGAAACAGGATAGAAATCAGATCTCCCAGGCAGAAAGGCGGGCTGGTTAGCAAAGGGCAGTGGTGCCCTACAACATGCTGCATCTCAGTGCAGCCATTTCAGCCCACAGCTCTTAGCCAGTCTTTTCTTCCTTAGGAGGGTTGAAGAGCTGGTTTTAGAATAGGACAGGAGCTCACTGTCTCCTGCAGATAACCAGGTGCTCCCTAAAGCGCAAGATCTAATGCGGGGCCACACGTGGCTTTTACTCCAAACCTTATTTCATGCTCATTTGACATTGAAAAGCAATACAAATGACAAAGTATTTGTCATATATAAAGTAGATTTGTTAAAATAATAAAATAAACCCCACAACAAAATCTTGTGTAATCCCCTGGCTAATCAAAACTGATAAGGGGCTTGTAGTATTACAGCTGCCGCTTGAAAAATCAGCTTTGTTCAAGCTTCTTACTTATTTTTGTGCATAGTTAAGATGAGCGAAATCTCAACCCAGAGGGCTAACTATTCTCAAGCATGCAGCAGTTTGGATCCAGATCTGAACTTTGTGGTTGGCCTTGCCTCCCTGCTGGCCTGAGCCCAAGCCTCCATTCCCGAGCACCCCAAACTGTGATATGGATGAGAACACGTGTGGGAAACTTTGCTCTTACGCACTTATAACACTGCAGTTGTCATCACTTCCCTCTTCACAGCCCTGGCTGCAAATTTGAATGAAGCCCAGTGGTGCCGCAGCCCTTTCCTCCCCCCTTTCTATTTGTCTTTTTCTCTCCACTTTGAAATATTTTTGCATACAATGCCAACTGAAAGCCCTCAAAGCTGGAATGCTTACTGTCACTTAGACTATGCAAGGAGGCAGACTTTTATTGGAAACATTCCTTCCCTTCCTTTTCATTTTTGCTGCTCCCACGCTGTTGTTGGCAGCTTTAGATCCATATCAGAAGGAAAGCATGTAAAAAGTATGCAGTTAGGCAGTGGTCCTGTAAGGCACTTCATGTGCACAAATATCTGCAGCTGTGTACTGTTTCTGATCTGTAGGAGACTACATATGGGCACTGAGATCAGAACACATCAAATCCCTGTTATTAAATGCATGTGTCTTTAAAGCAATGAGTCTTAATTCCCGCTAAGAGACTCCAATAATAAGAAGAAAAATAAATTATATTTGCCCCCAGCAGAAGGGAAATTACGATTTCATTCCCTCTGTTCAGGTCATGCCAGCACAGAAATGCAACAACATAAAGACTAATAAGGCCTATAGAGAAATGTCTTAAATGTACTAAAGCAGAATTAGCATTCAAATAATATTTACAGGTTTTTCCTCTCTATAGCCAAAGTTCTTGTATGGCTTCACACTCTTGGTACGCAGCAAGAACCAGTAGCTAGAAGGCCAAACCAGGTGCATTCAGATTCCTACCTGATATATTTTTTTAACAGTAAAGATGAGGAACTGGGAAAAAAATTAATAGGCAGGTTTTACATCTCCAAGCACATCCAGATTGAATTTAGCTGTCTTACTGAAAGCAATCCATATAAACTAAGGAGCACAATAAAGGAGAAGAGATAATTAAGGAATTGCTATATACAGTTAAGACTAGCTGATGCAAAGTCCACTTTGGCTTCAAGCCCTGAAATCTTATGCTGTAAATGAAGTAAAAATAAGAAGCAGATATATGGAAAAGCCAATGGGAAGTAATGCTTTCTTGCAGTTCTTATTTTTCTTTCTTATTGAATTGAGAAAACTCCATGCTGACCTTTGAAATAGATGCCCAAAAAGTACAGCATTTCTGCTATGAATTTAGGAAATGTAATGCAAGACAAGAGACTGAGGAAGGCTTACACTAATAATTCACAGGAAATACTGCATTTCAGTCAAGAAATTTTACAACCAACATGAGTTCTTACGGGTACATACTTCTGCTGGCTTACAGAGAGCTACCATCAGTACAGAATGAAGCAGTGATACACCTCAAAGGCTATAGACATTAGTAGAACTATATCTTGCAGTCCTTTCTCAGGCAGAAATCCCTACTGATATCTGGAGAAATTTTAATGGTACAAATATTTTAGGACGTAACGGAGAAGCTGGCAATATGCTGAACAAAGGCCACTTCCTTTTTTTAGACTCTGCCTACCAGGATACTGATACAACCAAGTCTTTATAAGTGTTTGTGTTTTTGTCCTGCTTTGATTTTCACATTTGCATTATATGTGCAAAATTAGTACGTTAGGTCATTTATCCACAGTTGCACATAAGGTGCTTCTGGATATCCTTCCAGCCTGAGCACTACCCCTTGAGGAGCCAGTTGCGCTTATGGCCAGTGTGACTCACAAAAGAGTCCCCTTGAAGGGGCAGGCCCTTAGACTGACATTTCAAGAAGCAGCAGACTCAATCTGATAAAGTTGCATCACACTCTGACCTGAGGCAAGTCACCCATGACTACCCCTCTTCCTCGCTCCTCCTGGGCTGTTTATGTACAAGCACCCGTGACCTCAGCGTCCACCTCAATCTGGGCAAAGGGCAGATTCACCTCTAATTAAATTGTTCTGGTCTTTTGAGGGCAACAGACCTTTGACCAATACTTTTCTGGGATATTGAATCCAATCCAATCTACTGACATATGTACTCAGGGATTCCTTTTATAAAGCTTAGACATATTTTTGTCTCATTCTGCTGTGCAAGAACCAAAAGCACCATCCTCACCAATGAGGTAACTGGAGAAGTCTGGAAGTTTTTCTTGCCTTCTGTCCACTGACAGAAATCAGCTATTTCTTTGAACCAGTCTTACAACCACATCAGCTTTTTCAATAGTTTCAAAAACTTACTCTACTAAGTTTCATGAAAATGGATAATCACAAGGATGGTTTATTTCTGCCAGCAGATACCCTACTTCATTTTATAATTAGTGTTGGTATTACAGAGTATGAAAGGGAACAGGCACCAAGACACTGCCCTCAATTTTAATATTATAGCTAGCTGTGTATAATTAACTGCTAGGAATTTTTTCCTTTAGCAGCTGAATGGCTCCATCAGTTGGTGAAATTCATGAGAATCTTTTACATCATGTCAATGATCTCATGTAGATAAACTGAAGCATGTATAAGGTTTTCAATGGAATTACACTCAAGTCAATAATGTCAGTCAAACAGCTATCACCTACACGGAATATTCAATGATATGCATGGCATAGGTGGGTAATGTCTACCCTAGCTGATCCCTGTGCTTCTAGTGAATATATAGATCCAACAGGACACGTATCCTGGCACAAGTTTATATATTTGTAATTTTACTTACAGAAGGAACAAATCTTGGCTATACCATTTACCAGTAAAATAAAAGGATAGCTGCTTTTAAATTATTTTTTAAATACTTAATTCTACATATGTAACAAGCAATTGAATTAGCCTAGGCAACAGCTAGTTGGAAAAGGCTGGAGATTTTTCTGGGGTCTTTTTGTTTTATTTTATTTCCTAGTGTAGTAATTTAAATTACAGATATGGGTATCTGACATAATGTTATGCCAAGCCCAACACTTCACACCTCCATTGCTGTTTTTCCAGTCAGCAGACAGCCACCTACTGGGTGCAAACTCAAGCTTCTGCACTGAGGTGTATAAGAGCTGACCTTAAAATCTTTACCTTTGGAGTGAGGTGGGCATGGCACCCTTTGGTTACTTTCCTGCAATATGAGTCTACCACTGAGATTTGCATTTTCTTGTCCATGCCATGAAATGCTGAGTCTTGGTGAGTTTGTATCAAAAATTCTGCAATTCTCCCATGAATCTGATGAGAATTTCAGCTGATAATATATCAATAGGTTCTCCACACAAGGAGGCCTCCAATCAATTCACAGATGATATAATGCAAGTGTCTTTCCTAATGCTGATGTCAGGAATATTTTGCCACCTGAAGTAAGGCAGAGACGGGCTTCAAAATCACATTGATCACCCCTCCCTCCAAAACAGTGACATTTTAATTCCCATATCCCTCTGGTGTACAACTGATAGGCCTGGGCAATTCATCTGTTCTTTCCTGCATTCCCAATCTGCTGTTACCAGCTGTTCTTACACTGAAAACCAACTCTTGTTTGCAACTAGTCATGTAAAATACAACTTAAAAAACCACGTCAGTAACAGTGAAGATGGTAATATGAAAATGTTAAATGCCAGACTGTTGTTAATTCTGGTACTTCATGTTTGATAATCAAGCTGGAATTCCCAGATTGAGGAAGCAGTAATTAGCATGCTAGCTACCTCAAATACACATCCATCCCAGTTAACAGGTTGGTCTTGCTATCTGGTACAAGGTAGTAATAGACTGCATTCTTCATCCTCATAATATGTGAAGCATATTGTGAAGATATAACATACGCGACTTGTGACAAATCTGCAAACCTCAAAGTCCTTTTGGCGGGAAGAGCCCCACTCACATCAAAAGAACAGTTATTTTTCTGAAGTTTGGAAATCAGATGACGACTCAGCAAGTGATAGCAAAGCAATCTGCAGGTAATAAGACAGTGGTGAATAGAATGGAGACTTAGGGGATGTCTTGAAAATGCCACAATGAACAATGTGAAACCATTTCTATTTGGCATAAATGCCTATGTCTTCTAATACAAAGTCAGACGGTAACGCCATATCCCATCAGTAGCTCTATTAAGGAGCAAAAATATGAAATAATATTTACAAATCTCTTGTGTTTCTCCTCTACCTTCTCCTAAAGCATGAATACTCTGCTTTTACCTCCATGTTTAACAATCAGTGATGTTACAGCAATATTCACTACATTTTTATCTTATAACAGTAAAAGAAACTTCACTGAGGAATTATGAAGTCAACTTTAATGGCCAAATTGAGGACTTGGTTTCAGTTTCAAACAAACTTTTCTTGGGAACTGTTTATTCAGTCTTTATATTTACAAAAAAAAAAACCCAAAACCAAACCCCAAACCAAAACCAAAACCCCATAATCTTACTGGACATTTATAGTTACTCCCAATCTTTACTGAAACACTTTTTTGATCAGTAGAATCAGTAGACTGAAGGAATTCTGCATTTGGATGTCATGATGATTTTTCCTGGGCAGTAAAGATCAGACTGCTCACGTATATCTTTAAATATGAATTTCCCAATCTTTAAAAAGGGACTAGGGAAAAGGGAAATAAAATTTATACAAGAAAGGAAAGCAGGCAAAATGATAAAACAAAGGATTCTGTATGTCACACAGCTCTTATTTAAGTCTTATTTCTGATAATTTTCTGATGCACCTTTGTATACAGAATCCATCATCAACCTTGCTTTTGCTGAAACAATTGAAAAAAAAATTATGCCTGCCTTGTCTGAGAAAGCTGTTGCACATTAAAAGAAAATGTATGGGTCACTGAAAATGGGGTTTTATAATAGAATGCATTAGTATACAAAGTACATTAAAATAGGAGGAAAGAAAACTTGCTAAAAGCAAATTTCATATTGTGGCTCATCTGTATAAAACAGAAGCCAGAACAACTTTTCAGGCTTTATAACCTTCCCATTAGTGGTCCTCAAGATGCTGACTTACAGGTGATATATGTGCACAAACAGAAACTGCCACATCATTATCAGACAGGCAAGTGAATACATTATCTTCTCACTTTTCTCCTATCCCTCGCTGATGTCTCATCGTAACAACCTCATCAGCTATCCCTGACAATCTGCCCTACTTCTTGCCTTCATCTCAAACCCAACCTCAAAAATTACTACAAGGAAATAACCGTGGCCAGCCTGGCTGTGAGCTGAAAGCGGACAGGAAAACTGGCAAAAGCACTATGTGCAAATGGCTGACCTTCAAAACAGCAGTTTGCAAAACATATGTGCTGCCACAAAATAATATTAAGTAACCTTTCCAGTGCTGCCACTCTTAGATTCACACCAGGGCTAATCAATATTGCCCTGCAGCACTGGAGAGACATTCCCACATGAAGGTTCCTGGTTTAATTTAATTCAGCATAATAATATCGCTTAGCGTACCCCATGGAGGTAGCAAGAAAGCAAAAGCCAAAACTGGCCAGACACCCCAGTGTGACCCCAGTGGCTGCCTGGGACCGAGAGCACGGGCCCCTCCTGCAGAAACCCTTGAAGGCAGTCACACTTTCGGGGCCAATGAGATAGACCATAGGAAATGAAGTTGACAGCATCAGCGAATTTGCTACTTCCGTGAATTAAGTGAGCCTGCCCTCGACCCAGCCTGTGTATAGCTTTGTGGGGAGAAGGTTTTGTGTTATAAATAAGGTTTAGCCTATGCCTGTGAGGCATCGTGGGGCTCACAGTAACTGCCCTGGTGCTGAGGGATTTTTTTCCTAACATATACCTGGAAATTAGACTGCAGCATCCTGCACTCCCTCAGTCTGCAGAAAAACCTCTGCAGTATTACCAAGACTGAAGAGGCTTGGGTAACCAGCAGGGCTTCAGCCACAGTCTTATTCCTTCACCCCCAATGGGCTAATGACTGCGGCTTGGAGCATAAAGTACACACAACTGTGCTGGCTTGGGCTGGGATAGAGTTAATTTTCTTCACAGTAGCTGGTATGGGGCTATGGTTTGATTTCTGCTGGAAACAGCGTTGATAACACAGGGATGTTTCAGTGACTGCTGAGCAGGGCTTACACAGAGTCAAGGCCTTTTCTGCTCTCACCCCACCCAACCAGCAAGCAGGCTGGGGGTGCACAAGACATTGGGAGGGGGCTTGGCTGGGACAGCTGACCAAAGGGATACCCCATACAGTATGACATCATGCTCAGCATATAAAGCTGGGGGAAGAACAAGGGGGGTGGGGGGAGACGACATGGACACTTGGAGTGCTGGTGTTTGTCTTCCCAAGTAACCGTTACGCGTGATGGAGCCCTGCTTTCCTGGAGGTGGCTGAGCACCTGCCTGCCCATGGGAAGTAGGGAATGAATTCCTTGGTCTGTTTTGCTTGCATGCGTGGCTTTTGCTTTACCTATTAAACTGTCTTTATCTCAATCCACGAGTTTTCTCACTGTTACCCTTCCAATTCTCTCCCCCATCCCTCCACGGGGGACACCAAGCGAGCAGCTGTGTGGTGCTTAGCTGCCAGCCAGGGTTAAACCACAACAGCAATAAAGAGCAAGCTCGAAGACAACTTCTTCCTTCTACGCCACTCATTAGCTCTCACTGGTGGTGCTCAGGCCTTGCAGCTCCACGGCTCACAGCAAGAACTTTGGCTCTCGCGAGTCCGGTGTGCTATGACAGACATGGTCCCGCTGCTAAGGCGGCCCCTCTAATGGACCTGCAGTCTCATTCGTAAATTCCTTCCAGCATTATAAAAATTAAAAACTCAGCTAATTTGGCATGCATCTGATACACTTCTTACATGCAAAAGCCCATCTGCAAATATATACATTTAAAATGTTCCTTTTTCCATTACTTAATCCCTCCATAATTTGCGCTTATACTTCGTGAAGCACAGAAAGATCTGTTGTTCGTTCAAGAGCTTAAAATCCATACCAGTTTCCTGTAACCAAAACCAACACACTGCTGTACTCAAGTGAGATCTACTACACAAAACACAGTTACCCTATCCGTTGACTACACATCAGTAGGACAGCACATGATTAGACAACAGTAGGGAATCCTAATGATCTCTTGTGAGAATTGGGGTAGTGCAAGCCTCTCATTTTCTGCTCCATGATGTGTAGATGAAAAGTACACCGGAAAGAATACAAAATGAATGGCAATACTCTGTGCACATCCTAACTTCATTTTCATAGGAATGTCAATCAAATGAAAGAGCAAGACCATGACTATAAGTTGAAAGACAAAAACCCACTGATTATAACGTCTTACTTAAGGCCACAATGACTCATCCGCTTCTTTAGCCCTGATATTTTCAAAGGACTGATATTTTCCAAGTGGCTGTTAGACACACACACTCACTCCCCAAGGTACCAACACCCATAGGTAGGCGGCGGACACGCTGTGCCACAGCTCTAGGCATACTTCACCTGAGTCGACGGGGAGGCTTACCCTGCAGCAACACTGCTCCTCTTGCAGGGCACTACAGTCAGATTAATACGGCCCTCCCAGGACCAGACATTGTGCCACAGCACGCCGCAAGGATGCTGACCACTATCCGTCTTTATTCCGTTCCCCATCACATGGGTAGTGAGGAGTTCAAACCATGCATAGGGGTTTTTTTAATCTTCTGAAGAAGAAAATTATTTTAAAATGAGCTATAAAACATGCTTACACTCTATTCATTTCAGCCCAGGACATATTAACATCCCATGAAAGATCTGAATGTTACCAGAGGCTGTCAAATTAACAGAAATACATCGACAAAGAGAGTTTGCTCAGGGAATGTTAGTGCAGCAATAATGGTGCTAAGTGACGGCAAAGCATCATTTTGCTTAGAGCAAAATTTCCTTTTTGCCTGTTCACAAAAATAAATCCAATTTCTGCCACCTGATTTTTGTCCTTGCTTGATTTCTTTGGCATATTTTAAAGGGATTCTGTGGCTTTCTCTTTCATGTTCTTTTCTGGCAGTTTCTAAGGATCAGTACTTTACAATCTGTGACACTTAGAAACTCCCCACCAGAGCTGATCAGATTGCTTTGCAGTTTTAGAAATTTAGTGATGCATAAACCACGGTACAAATCCAGCTATTACTCACGGAAATTAGGGAAGTCCTTTGTCAAGCACATGCTATTTTAGCGAGTACCTGCTATCTGGTTGTGTACTACCTTTCAGTAACTGGATTTTTTGACTGCTCTGGGTCTCGTGTCACACACTAAACTAAACAGAGCTGTGCTTCCCTTGCTCCCTGGGCAGCCCATTTTGCGGGGCACGTGCCAACATTATCAACAGGATTTTCCATACTAGTTTAACCTCAGAGTTCACCTTGTCCAATACCAAGCGACTAATGTTATCTGCATGGTATTTTCAAGTATTACTTTTGCAAGTCTCAATACAGCCTAGTTTGGTTTCCTTTCTTGGCAACAGATGTGCATTGAACAGGACTGTCTCATGTAGTGAGTGAGCACTCCCTAAAACGTAGCTCAGTTTTCTCTTGTTAACTTCATCTTCTCCCAAAGCTTTGCTACCTTCTTGCTCAATTGCTATGCAATTAGTAAGCTCCCTTCTTTCCTTAGCTTTTTCTATCAATACAATTCAGCAGAAATTAGTACATTTCGAAGACTCTTTGAAGGAATTAAATGGTTCATTTAGCCTGAAACTTATTTAATGCCATGTCTGGTGATGATTCACACCAAGGGAGTTACAGTAAGGCACTTTTTACACTGCTCTAAGCTATAGTCAGTGCAGACTGGGAGGGAAAAGACACGGACATTTCTATCTTCCTAGCATGTGTGAACATCTACTGTTGTTGCAAGCATCTGAGACTCGCAGGTCTGGCTCAAAGCCATCCTTCCTTCTGTTGCTCTGATGTTGTGGTGAAAAAGCTCAGGTAATCAGAAGGATCTGACAGCATACCTATCTTTCTAGTGTTTGCACTCACCAGTGTAGTACTTGAGCAGTTAATGATAACAAGCAGTGTACCAGAAACAATATGCTTTGGCAAACATCACTTAGGACACTTCTGTTGCAAGCTTTCGACATGTAAAGTGAATATTTCATTTTTACTTTGAGAAAGTAATGAAGCCTTTGGATCACAGACATTAAAATTACTCATATATTGAGATATTTATAAGCTGAAATACAAAGGCCGCTATCCCATATTCTGGATGACCTTCTCAACCCTAAAGTGCCCATGACTATGTCATGTTGTTTGCTCCTTGTCCCAAGTCATTCCCCTGTAAATTCAATTAGCAAAAATAATTGCTTCATCACAAACTGACTAAAAATGCCAAGACCCATTTAGAGACGAACAGCAATCACTAAACAAAACCCATTTGCAGGAGAGCTGAAAGCATTTCCAATACTCATATGAGATTTAAAAATAGAAGACACTTCAGAGTGCTTAAACTGCAGACAAAACCCTGTTTAATTTCAAAGGTGGCAGGGTTACTAATGCATCAGCTACTTCAAAGATGGCAAAATAAATTGCTTTTTTTAAAACATCGGCAGTTCCATCCAACATGATGGGAAATACATAAGATTGACCAAATATGAAATTTAATGCGCACAGGTTCTTCAAAAGTTGCCTTAATTTGCATGAGTGAGCATAGCAAAAGGCATAACTTATCATCACAGTTAGGCTCAGCTTTGGAAATTGCTGTTCAGTCATGAACCTCAAATAGTCAATCCACAAGGCCACCTCTCCCTGTTTTATTGCATAATGCTGGAAAAATAAAGTGTTGTTTATATAGCTGGAAGGCTTTGCTTTATTATAAAACACAACAGGAGAGTAATTTATTTAATATCATTATTTAGCATGTCCATGACCATAGATAAATAGCAATCCACTCAAGAATTTAAGGTCTCCCTTGAAATATTTTTACAATCCTCTCAAAACCAATGAACTTTTGACTCGAGACTGAGGTTTCTTTTCAATAGTTATTTTTCCTAAATCTATTAGCAAGTTCTGATTATCTTTACACTAAATGCAATTAAAAACCCAATACCGTGCACAGAGGAAGGGCATATGCCTGATTACTGAGATCCTCATTCTCAGGCTGAGCTGCTCCTCCACATTGAGTTTTACTGGCTCCATACAGCAATTCAATGAAGTCCCCAACTAAAAACTTCAAAACCATGTTTGGTTTATGTTTGAAAAAGATTCCTTTGCATTTAAGAGCTCATATAAACACAGCACTGCATGGTTAACAATGACTGAGTCTCTAGACATCTAAGGTGTGATATGCTGAGTCCTTTGGAAAGATACCATGATGAGAAAATGGTCACCTGGAGAGATTGAAGCCCACCCATTTTTCTGTAACTATAGCTTACTCTAATAGCAAAATGAGAAATGGTCAGACGAGCCTACAAGATGCTTTCAGAAGAGAAGCATAAGGAAATATATCATGAAAACATTCAAGTTTACCAACAAAAACCTGAAGCTTGGGTTAAAAAAAAATGAAAAAAACCCCTCACTCCCAGGGGAGAAGCAACTGGAGGCTAACTGCACAGTTCTTTGCAAATAGTGGCTGTGTAAATAAATTCAGGCACAGGAGTACATACACACTTTGTGACAAGGGGACTAGTTTGCTGCCAAGTCTGAATTTTCATCAGGGCATGCAGATCTACATCTGATGCGGAGAGCCAAAACAAAAGTTCAAGCTCCACAACCAGTTTGAAATCAGGATGAAGTGATGCCAGGACATCAAGCAATAGGGCAAACCTTGTAAAAGAATGGTTCTTAATGCTTCATGTTCAATATATGGTGGCTATTGATCCAGTTATTTAATGTGTTTTACAGGGAATTGAAGTATTCCTGAAAAAAAACCCTGACAACATTTAGGAATAAATGGAATTCTTACAGCCTTTTCCTACAGCTTTCACATATGTGTGTGTACATGTTCATATATAAGGTATAATACTTAGATCAGTGTCTCCAGCTTTTGTCAAACAAAAGAAATGTCATAGTAATATCATTTTTTTCCTATTAATAAAACAAGAGGATGCTATCAACTTTCAGGATAGTGAAGGCCTCATCATGTTCCCTCTTCCTCTCCAAACTCACAGAACAGTAAATATTTCAAAGGGTTCAAGCTTGCTCACTCACTCCCTTTTCCCAGCTTTGCATAGTTGCTTTGAAGCAGCTGTCCTCCAAGGATCAGATACTGTGATTTCTAATCCTGTTTCAACTTCTCAGCAAGACTTCTGAGTTCTGTTAAAGATTAGGCAACATTTTTTTCTGTGCTGAGGCCTTCTAGGCATCTGAACAAGGAACCAGCCTCCAAATATACTAAATGAAGGTGACATTGCTGCTGGCCAGGAAACCCCTTAAAGGAGATAATTTCCATTAAGAAGAAAATTACAAAAAACTCCATTATTGAAACCAGTCCTTATTATTCCATCCAAATCAAAAGCCATATGTACATAAACTTCTACAACAGAGTAAATAGGAAACAACTGGGATTTTAGGAATTGTGCTATACATGAAAACTTCTGAAAAAGGCTCAAAGTATATCGTGTGATGGAAAGCCAAATGTCCTGCACATTCCTTCCCTAAAAAGCTGTTATGTTTAGCAAAGGTTTCAAGCAGCCCACTCTCAGGTAGGAAGTTTGGGGAGTGAATACTACTATAGTAGTCCTGCAGGCAGATATTTGCTGCGTATGTGTACTATGCCAGGCAATTTAAAGTGTGTGTGCATGAGTGTGCATCCACAATTACAAGAGCTACAACACAACATTACAAAACACTGCATCTCACAGGTTCAGTGTTTCAAATTTCAGCTGGCAGTGCTTGTTAGTTAAATTACTCTTTACCAATTTCTGTGGAATAGTTGGTGACACACAAGATGGAGATTTTATTTCCTGAAATTAAGTGGAATGAATCCTATGTAACTGTTTGGATTACTAATATCATCTGTATCTGGCCAATTTCTTCTTTAAACACACTCCTACTGTAGTTAGGAGATTTTACAGGGGAACTGACAACTCGGGCTGCTGAGTTCATACCCACATAAAGGCTCCTGCCCAGAAGGGATCAGGATGGGACTGTAAAAATAAAGGGAAGTAAGTGCCAAGATAAAAAGGCATGCTGCTAAACTTTAACCATTCTTTTGAGATGTGATGCCATATGTAACTCACACGCGGGGTATGGGTAGTGCTGGTACCTGGAGAATTTCTATCCTAGCAGCAGATGCAGAGGCCACGCTGCGAGCCACCCAGCCTTCACGGGGTGAGACGAGGGGCAGAGAGGGGTCCTTCCTCTCAGCCAGAAAATTCAGAGATGAGATCAAACTCTTCAACAACAACCACAGGGAATGTAACAGGAGAAAAGGTTGCAAATGTACACACTAATGGCACATTTTCAAGTAGAAGAGGTACAAGCAAGTATCCCACCCTTCTCCTCTGAGTGCCTGTACATACAGTCATTCTGTGAGCAGCTCTAGCCAGGACCTCGTGACTTACAGCCAGGGGGGCCATGGGGATTCACAAAGCCATGATGGGAACAAAAACCAAAGCACAGTCCTCGCCAAGTGTCGCATTGCTCCTCAAACACCTCAAGTGACACACACGGCAAAAATGTGACTGGCGCTCCAGGCAGCTGCCCTGCCGACTACTTGGACATCGTGCAATGAAGAAGCCGTGAGTCTTGCTTGCTGGCCTTCAGGGAGGCGCAGAATCCCAATCTGTGATCTGAGAATGTTCCTTTACACAGTGAGGAATTCACTGCAGTGGGTTGCTTTGAGGAGAAGAGGGGCCTGCTTGACATTTCTGTTGCAGACACACAGAGGTGAGTGGTGCTCCGAAGGGCTGTGTTCTATCAATACAGAAACACACACCAGCAGTTTTGGTGCTGACAAGTTTCTCTTGGAGACCCATTTTGCCTGGTTTTGGAGCCCAGCTGATGAGCATAACTTCCTGCGTCCCAAGCAACCTGTGCCAGAGAGCAGCCCTGGAACTAAAGGTGTTTTTAATTAGGTTTATTTTTCTTTATAGCTCATTCTAGGAGTTCTGAAGAGGGGAAATGTGGTGTAATCCATTGTAGGCAAACCTGTCGGGCAGCTGGGGATACCACTCTTCATTTCTTTTTAGCTCTGGGCTCAAGTGCCATACAGGATACTTAATTGTGATGTTTTCTTCTTCCAGACAGGAAAGCCAACTGGGTAGGACCACTAGAAACCAAAAATTCTCTGCCACAGCCCTTGATGCCTGGGGAGATTATAACCATATACTTTCTGGGCCAAAGCCAGAAGCTACAGGATGAGATTAAAGAATGAGGTGGGCAAACCCAGGACCAAAGTTATAAAGTAAAAGAATAAAATAGTACAAGTCCTCAAAAGCATTAAAAGAAAACCTAAAGCAAATGAAAATTAAAATTGTAAAGGGTTGTGATGCATTTAAACAGTGGGAAAAAAAACCCAGAAAGTGTAACAGAGACAATAACTGGGAGGAAACTGAAATAGGAATGGGCTTCAATGCTCTTATGGTCATGTGAACCACATGGAGTGGAGAGTCCAGAGTATGTGCTACAGGTACTAGAGAGGTAAAAAAAAAAATAAATCTGAACAGCAACGCTTGAATATATATGTCCAAGGTGTGAACACAAGCACATACATGAACCTGCTGGATCTGTGATTCAGTCAGTGGAAGAAAAACCAGGACTTTGGAACATTTGGTAATGATAATACTGTCTTGTTTCTTACTTTTCATTGCCTGTTTGCAAGCTACAGACCATGGAACTGCCAGAAAATGTAACATCAGAAGTTTCAAAGATGATGAGATGGTTTTGCAGTATTTCCAGTCTTTCTATGAGACACAAGGGGATCAAAACTAGTTACAGATCAAAGACAGAAGAAAACATCTAAATAGGGAGTTTTTTCATCAGAAAGTCACACACTCACACAGAATTAGCATGAGTAACTAATATTCCAGGCTAGGACTAGTCAATCCAATTCTAGACACATATCACAGAGGGCTGTCCAACCCTTCTATGGAATCACTAGAGATAAATAGCCTTTTCTAGATCATGAGTCATCTCATTTTAAAGTTGCTGTCTGGTTTAGATTTGATGAATTCAATCCCAGCTTACTTTTGAACTTATGATTGCAATAAGAGTCCAAACTACCTGCTTTGAAATATATATGTCTAACTTTTAAATGTTTAAAATGACACAGGATGCATTCTACCCCTAAGGCAGTGCACATTATGGTGAGCAGGAGAAGTTTATTCTAATTATTGAGCCGTGCCATCAACACATTTGACAGCTTTTGCTATTTGCCTACAATTGTTTCCTTACAGCAGTGGTGCCTCATGAAAGCATATAGCTCATCCAAGTCTTTGGTAGACTTTCATGAAGTTTCTTTTAATCTAGGGCAGCTCAGTTCTGGAAACAAGCTCTGTAACAGTTATGCAACCCTTGAAAAATAAGGCATGTGACAGTCATAAACACATGATTCTCTTCTCTTAGTCTTTTTTTCTCTAATAGGGTTTGGGCATTCTGTCACAGCTTAGCCTTACAGAGGCAGAGTCACCATATCTTATGACAAATCCATCATATACACCCAATGATTTGATGTGGCAGAATTTACTATATGCATTGTGGGTAAACATTTTCCCCTCTAATTTCTGGTTACTTATTCTCTTTTAGCAGAGATGAGTATCCTAGTATAGAATCACAGAATCATAGAATCATTTGGTTGGAAACATCCAATGTCCTCATTTTGGAAGTTTATCTTTTTAAAAACTGCAGTTGTACACTTCTCATCACAGATAATGGTCAGAAATGTCTGTTCTTTAGAATGGAACAGTTGGATTTGCTCCAGCAAATATAGTGTGACGTACCTGAAGACAGTCTGGCTCTTGATCCATTATAAGCCCCTCTTTTCCAGTATTAAAGGTCAGGATTTAGAAGCCTTTATCTAACTTTAGTAGCACAAGCTATTACATTATTGTGGGAGGTGGAAGGAGAGACAAGGAGCAAGAGAGGGATCAGCAGGGGAATTCCACACCCATACTTTATTGTGAAAAAATACTGTAAGAGAAGGCCCTATAGAACTTTGCTTGCCAGATAATATAGCAGCTGGATTTGCTTGTTTAAATAAAAAGTTTCACTGATGTTGCATCTAATCTAGAATTTAAAGAGGCTAAAGATTTTCCAGCACTAAGCTCTTATTCTGCTGAATGTTTTGATAAGCAAAACGAGGAGCTACTTCAAAGAATTTATTCACTGTCCACTCAATGTTTTAGAAAAGGAAGGTTTAAAAGCATATCTGGCTGCCTGTTTCTGTGCACGAACACTCAAGTACTTGTCATCTGGCATCAGCCAGCAAATAATGCTGAGTCCCTTCTACTTTTAATTCCTTCAAAGGATTAAGTTCAGAGATTAACCATAATATCTTTCAACTGCAGGCTCACATATTCAGGAATAACAAAAAAAAATTTAAATCAGCACTTAACATGTAATGTTACGCTGCATTTTCAAGAGCAGCATGCTAGCAACTACAATAGTACAGAGACAGGAGTCATTCTATAAGCTGATTCTGAAATATTGCATGCACAATAACAGCAAAAAAGTTTGGGGGTATTTTTAAGAGTTCTATTATTTAGGTTTGGGAAAATAAGGTCAGACAGGGTTGTAGGTCATTATTTCAAAAGATAATTAAGAACGCAGGCAATTTCAATCTTTTTCGTAGTAAGCCATATACTACAAAGATACTTTAAGACAAGGTTTTCAAGTATTCGTAATGTCAAGGAACAATACAAGATCATTTTAAAATAAGGTATTAAACAAAGATTGTTTAGGTGTATTGGTATTACAGGTGTGTGCTGGAACCCTACCTACACTCGGCTTTGATTGGCATCCAAACCTGATGAAGACTTGCAAGCACCCAGGAGTAGGCTTTGGCCAGACAATGGAGCACAGCAGAAGAGAAAATGAGACTCGCTACAGTCCTACCTCTTCAGTGCAGAGTTCAAAAGCCAGACACACTGCGTGCAAGTCCACCACCCTCTATGACCCAAGTCCTTCCCATCCCAGGGAGGCTCACACTGGCTGCAACAAGATGTTCTGTGATACAGAGCATATTACCTTAGTTTGGCAAAGTGGCCACAGATGATCATTCAGGTTGTGATTAATTTTTTAACTTTTCTTGCACATATGTTCCATGGAACTGAAAGAAAACAGCTTGTGAGCCTCGTGACTGTCAGTAGCCAACCTGTAATCTGACTTCTAACAGTGACAATTAGGGGCCACAGCGCTGGGTCTTCAGTGACCTCTCATAATAAGCACAACTATCTAAATGTCTAAGAGACACAGATTTAAGGGGTTATTTTAGCCACTATTAAGGAAGCCAAATACCACAAGTACCAAACTCTAAGGAAAATAGCCTAATGATTCAAAGTCTGGCTTCCTTTATATGAACTTTATTGGAAAAATCTGTTAAAGACTAGAAAACTTTCCTTCCTAAAGTTGAGAAGAGTAAATAAAGAATAAAATTGGTGCTAAATATGCAGTTAAATGTTTAAGCTTTATTCATATACCCTAAGTGCATATATTTTTATATATATATATATATATGCAAATACTCTAGAAAATGCAACATGCATTTGAATTTTTAAGCTGTTACTCACTGTAGACAAATTCTGAATTTATCACTGCAAGGACTGGCATGAGAAAACTGAGCTATTCTAAAATCTTATAAACTATTGTGAAATATTTCTTTTTCAGTCTTTTCTTTTTGTTCTTTCTTAAGCAATTAAGTCAGATTGGAGATCTAAACATTATTTTTCATAGATTTATTTTTTGTAATATCAACGTTTTCATTTCAACTTTTTATTTTGTCTATTATGCTATAAGAACAGAACAATTTTATTTTTACATTACGTAAATTACAATAAAAAAGTCAAAAATAGTTTCAATAGTTGAAAAAATTAAATGCACACATTCCTATTAAAATTCTGATTCCGCAGAATCTGCACATCTCAATGTCATGTGTGCTGACTGGAAAGAAAAGCAATATAAATTCTTTTGAATCATTCATCCAATTACATCAAACCAAAGTGAGATAAATGAAAACTAGAAACTTTGCAGATAATATTCACACAGAAAAAAAAATAAAAGGAATAAATGCACTTATCCCTTTTATGATGCACTGGGCATGGTGGAAAAAAGTCGATGTTCTGATTGGTAAGAACTTGCATACACTCACCAAAAAGACCCAAACGGTATCTATTAGCTTCAAACATTTACGTAGCTGTAGTATTTGAGGAAATTTAACCAAAATTTGTTCCACTGACTGTAATGATCCTAATGTCAGATCCTAACATATATTAAGGCAATACATATTTCAGCAGATTATCATGGGCTAAACTGAAATGTTAGCACCTCAGCTGAACTGCTGTGCCTGTCTTAAGTTTTGAATCACCCACAGTGAAGCCATCAAATTATTTTAAAGCTTTTCTATGCTTAGACCCCAAGTTCTTCATTTTAGTTTGAGCCAACATCAAAATTCTTATAATAAACACTGAACTCCCAGA
>NW_009260596.1:303537-378352 GCF_000687185.1 Egretta garzetta | reverse complement strand
TGAGAGCGGGTGCAGTATGGTAATGGACTGAGCATCGAATCACAGTTATAAAACCTGGATTCACTTCCCAGCATTACCTCTGTTCTTGGATTACCTTCAGCAAGTTTCTTCACCTTCCTGCACCTCCTTTTTTTTTTTGGACATTATTTGCCTTGGCTGTTTGCAGTGTATCTTCCAGGCAGAGACCAACTCACATAAGGTGTTTGGGCAGTTCTAGCACAGGGTGGCACTACTCCAAATTCAAGGCCTCTAGATGCTACCGTAGAATTAATTAGAATGTAAAAATACAAGCTTAAAATGTTTTCTGAGTGTCACCGTTTCCATCCTAAAGTGTCCAGTACTTTAACCTCTGCTATCCAATACACCACTGTTGTAAAGACTAAATACTGCTAATCCCTTAATCAAATTATTTTTTTTATTATTATTAACATCAAATTCACATGGAAAGCAATTTTAATACCTCTAAATATTTGCTTGATTACTTACTACAGTCTTATGAACTATTGTGAGAAATGAATGGTGTGAGTTGAACTGATATTAAAAAAAAGTTTTAAAGACACATCTGCTTTTATTTTTTTTTAAATGTCTTCATCAGCATCAGTGACTTTTTTGAGGGAAGCAGGGAGAGAATTGCGTTTGCTTAGATAAGCCTGCTCATACAGTTATCCCTTCTCAATCATTTATCTTGCCATAATATTTTAAACAAGCAGCCCTTTCTTAAACAAGAAACATTCTCCTTGAAGTGAGAGCTGAGATCTGTGTCTCTCATCTAATTTCCTGTCTTTCTGGTTTTTAATCAAAATATATGAAGTCATTGCTTAAAAAGGGTATTCAGTCATGTGAATATTGTGAAACTGGGGAATATAGATGTTTAGCAGCAGAAGAGAGGCATGTCAGAGGTTAAATCCCACTGATCTCATTCCTTATCAGAGCCAATGGATCAGATTCACACGATCTTCATGGGATCTCACATGAAGACCATGAACTGCGTGTAGCCCCCTATACCGTTCCCAACAGTATGTACTGGCTATCCTATTATATAAAAATTTAGCTTTACATAACACTCCTAGACATCTAAAAAAAAAAAAAAAATCTTTATTCTGCAAAGTGTTGAATGCTCCTGCTATAATCTCAGCAAAAACTGAAGCACATAGTTCAGGGCTCAGCTGAAACAGCATTAGGGCGCTCTGCACCTGTCTGATCAAGCCTTAAGGCCACCGAATTGCAAACATCCTCCTACACATACCTACACACACAAAGAGCAGGAGAGATATTTCTGTCTTTTGGTTAAAAATATTTCTGATATTTTTGTACCATACAATCTCCAAAGAACTTTTAAATGACAAGTAACAAGTGCTCAAGATGAGCGCTCCTAATTAAGACCAAGTAATTGCAACTCCCAAAGTGATAACAGTTAATATTTATTTCTTCAACCAATTTGAAATATTTCATCTCAAGTCAGTTTCAAGTCAGTGTTCGCTATTATCCCGCCTCTTTGAGGATAGGAAAGAAATACGGTGCTCGCGAGGCAGACACTTTTACCTGTTGTAGGAGACAACCTGTCCCAACAACACTCTTGGGGAAAACCAGCAGTGCTCTTTCAACCCACTTTCTTTTTACAAGCTCTCGTTTCATATTAAAGTTACAAGAGTTGACACAATCTTGCCACTAACTACTACCTGAGAATACTGCACAAGAATCAACCTGCTCTTTCCCCTTGTCATGCACCAGCTTTACAGCAGTGACTGTCTGAGAACATGGCATTCTCATTTTTCCCAGAACAGCCAGGCCTCCCAGCAGGACTGCACATTTCCTACACCAGAGGACCTCCAGGGAACCCCATAGGCACATGGTTCCCATAACACCATGAAAAGGTATGCCACATTGCATTATAAGGGCTGTTGTTCTCCACCAGAGAGAATGTCACAACACCGTATCAAGCAAAAGAACACAACCTCAGCTTTTTTAAACCAATATGTCACAGATTAGTTTGAGTCAGTTGCATTCTCATTTTCCTAAAATGTTTCATGTAACAGATAAATATTCACACAAAGAAAATACAGATATAAATATTTCTTCTGCATGGAATCACCCACTCAAATGAAAAGAGAAAATATGCCTTTCTTTAGCAATATAACATGGAAACATAAAAATCACCAGCAGTACTTAATGATGTAAATAATGTATAACACATATTACGAATGAATTTGTATTGCAGTTTCCAATTTGTTTTTCTACTTGCAATCATAACATTGCATGAGTTTAACTTTTTGTATTTGACATTCCCTTAGCACCCAGTAGTCTAGCTCTGGTTTCCTACAAACCCTCTTGTAATCCACAAGGCCAAGCGAGGTCAGTATATTCAGATGTTGGGCAGCTGCCACCTGAAGATTTCCCAGCTGTGAGGGTTAGATATTTTTCCTACCATGAACACGTCCTTCAGTTATCAGACTGCTTTCCATTTTCACTCAGTAAAAGAAAGTTAGATGCACATCTATTTTAATGAGGAAAAAAAAAAAAAATTTAAGACCTCGTGTCAGAAACCCAGTGGTTCAAGATAGACTGTTTTCTTTTCCTTCCATCTTCCTACTGTTTTAATACTTACTTCTTTTTTTTTTCCTATGTTCTTAAACTGTCCTATCTAAGGTAATACGGATCAAAGTCCTCTCTGAAATATACAATGTTAATGCAAAATGATCTATAAAGAACTTCATAATGCTGCTTAATTCGCCCATCTTTAGGGTAAGTTGCCCAAGGTACAGAGATTCCATTCGTGTATCAGCTTTCCTAATGACTGAAACTCAGTTCTTAGATTAGCCCATCAGAAAGAATACTCATCAAGGCTAATTTAATCACGTGTAGCTAATGGGTCTAAACAGCCTCCAGTCAGTGGAGAGAAAAACATTCATGACTGAAGCCTGATTTAACTGTTCTCAGTCCCTCTCGGGAGGAGAAATGCCCTCTCCTCCACTGAGCATATATAGAGCTGGTGGAGAATCATCCTAACATAGCGTTCACAAAAAGCTCCTTCAAGTTTATCTGCTCATCTCTATTTTCCTTCATTCAGGCTAGTCTGGCAGAGGAACGAAACTGCTGCCAAAACTCAGACTCCAGAGGTCTTAAGAAATCCTTAAATATTCTCCAAACCTCCAAAATGTATACATTTAGCCAGATCCACCTGAAATTGAGAATCATGTGTAGAAATGTCGTATTTCAGATGTCAAAATATCACTGCAGTGGAGCGGCCCAGGAGATCAAAATAAAACTATAACAAAAAGCTCAGATATAAACACAGAATTTGCAAAGTAATCTGAAATCTGAGCACCTGGGAAAAAAAATCTTCGTGCACACATTTTTGCTGTGCAGGTGACAAGTACAGAAATTTATGAGATATAAGCAGAGGTCAGCACTGTTGGACATCTATCTGTACGTATGCCAGTAAAAATTAAGATGTGCATGTGTGTATTGACACACATTCACACAAGCAAGTGAGCTCATAAACACATTCAATGACATGACAACAGCATCGCTGTACATTATTTACAACTGTAAGGTGGATTCCTGCATTTCCAAAGTGACCAAAGAGCCGTGAAAGGAAGCTGATGGTGTGGTATTGATCATAGCACCATCCTGTGTGTCCGCACTGTGCGGGACAAGTAGCTACAAGCTACTTGTTGCAAGCATACAGTCTTTAGGAATAGGCATGGGAAACACATCAAGAAGACAGGCAAGACGCATGCAGATGTGTACAAACTAAAATACATGTAAGGAATCATAAGGAATGGACACCAACATTCATACGATAAAAGATTATTGATTACTCTTCATAACTTCCTTGGTCCGTGTTATTCTGATGTCCAAGGGCACCATAGTCTTGCAAAGCATTGACCTTCACAGCAACCCCGCGTGGGTGAAAAGTACTCCGCTTCTTACGTAGGTGGAATATGAAGTATGAATGGAAAAGAATAAAAGAGGACGGGGTTTGGTGCAGTCTGAGAGACGGCACCAAGAACCTTGGCCAGCTGACCAACCTGAGAGGAGAACTGCGGAGCCAGAGCATGCCTCTTCATTCAGCCCCTGAAGGGAGAACCAGGGACTCACTCAAGTTAAGACAAGGAACAAGGCCCAAACCTTCATTTGCCTTGTGAAGGCAGAATACAAGGTACAGGAAATACAGGAGGATTTTAATCCCACTTAGATCTTCAAAATAGGATGAAAGCACTGCCTGGACCTGTCTGACCTTCCACAGACAGGCAATAGCCTCATTATTCCACGGGCACTGGGGTTGGACTCTGCTTTTCCACAGACAATGGTACAAGAGAGGCCCCATCTGTTCCTAGATGAAGTCTCTGGTTAAAAGCACAGAAATTTCCGTGAGTTTTTTGGATACCTTATGGCCATCCCTGCATTGCTTTTATATTCACGGCGCTGATACAGCACCATGGAGATGGTGAAGAGGGGTGACCTGCCTGCTTCAAATGCGATCATATCCTTTAGGTGTAAAGAGGTTGAGGCCTGGGAGCACAGAAGGAAAGGATTGCTTAGGCTCATTCTAAATCCTAAGTGAATCATAACCTGATTTTACGAATATTTATTTTCACAGAGATAATAATCAACTGAACTAGATTTTCCTATGGCACATGGAGAGGGAATTCTCCACAGTTAGGAAGGATACATAAAATTTAATTTCCTTATTTGAAAGTATATAACATCTAATTTCCTTATTATATCATGCAACTATGTTCAGAAACATCAAAATAGGAAAACATACTGGCCATAAAGTGTTCTTTTCAAAACATATCACCAGCCAAAGCACCGGTATTAAAGTTAACTTTAATGTAATCTGAAATAGGATCAGAATAAGGATCACATTTACCATGTTGCGTCTACTTTCAGCTTTAAAATTTTCAAAACTAAAATGTTTACTTTTTCCTAAATTTAAAAGATGCATGCATGGAAAATTACATTCTTGCCAATGCTGCTCATCAATCAAACATTTCAGCGTTTCCCTGGACATACAGAGCTCTCACTGCAATGACTCAGACAGATCTGAATATAAATTTTTACCCCGAATCAAACAGAGGACTGAATACTTACTAGTGAAGGATTACTTTCAAATTCTTCTTTTAACTCATTCCTCATTTTCAGTCACATTTTCTCTGAGCTTTAAGAATGAATGTAGGCTATTCACTTTCAGTGAAACTGGCTGGATAAATCAACAGCATCGCACAACTTGCATCAGGTCAAATATTGATCCACGAAGAGTTATTTGTGAAGGTTATTAGAAATGGCAAACTGTCATGTGTTCTTTTTGTAGCTCATTCACCTATTCCTATATAGACTGAAGTTACATTTATGAGTTTTACAATTTGTTCTATACTTAATCTGGAAGATTATTCAATAAGAAGCACAAAAAAATTACCACGTACTTAGGAATTTTAAAATACAAATCTGCACTTTTAAACTAGAAATACACACTTCAATACTTACAGATAAAACAATATACTATTCTATGAATTATATTTAACTTGTTTTCAGAGAAACCAAAGTAAACAATTCAAAAATTTGGGAATAACAATCCCACCACAAATTTAAGGATCTGCTCTTCCAAGAAAATCTGCACTCAGCTGAAAACATGATCTTTAATGCCCATTCCTGATTTCAAGGAGGATTAAAAGCACACCAAACCTCTTACAGGATTCCTCATCACACTGTGAACTCTGCTGTGCTTTGTGAGAACTCAGTAAAATTAACAATTTTCAGCTTAGAAAGACATGACATTATGTACCTGAATTGGAAGCCATCTTCTTTTCATATAATTTAAACACATTCAAAAGGATGTAACCTCAAGTTTAGATTCTGGCCTGGCAGCATTTCTCAGCTGCTTTATATGAAGTTTGCTGCTAATAACTAGTCAGAATGCAAGGCACTAAGGAACATCAAAAGATGGTTCTAGGATAAAAATGCTTATATTAAAATCTTTTTGGACATGTGGATGGGAGTGGGCTCCTCACAGCTTTCAATGACACCGCTTGTTTTCTTCCTCTGAGAAGAACAGGCCCATTAGCAATAAGTGTTCATTTTCATTAATTTGGGTAGAAGAGCTGCTGCTTTTTTTTAATGAAGAACTGATTCTGCAAAGATCCTTTACCCCTCTCCTCCCCCAGAATAAACAAAACAATTCAATTCAGCTTGGGAAACACCATGGTCTTGAATAGAAACTCCATGCTGATTCACTGCCAACAACAAGAACAGAGAGTTTGTGCAAATCTAAGACAGAGTTTGTTTTTTAAGAACTGATGCTTTGTTTATGCATTTAAACACGAGTGGTTTCCATAATGCAGTCTGTATATTAAATTACCAGTTTAGCTTTCAAGCAAAGTCTACTGTCACAAAACTGTTCTTCCTCCCATATGTTCTAAACTTCAAAGATTTTTCAAATCTCTGTTTTGGTCCCGATGCTATTCTATTAAGAACAGGCACAAACAGAGTATGTGGAACACAAAGGTAATGAAGTTACAGAATCTGTCACTTTGATCTGTTTTTTCCAGTGTGCCACACAAACCAGACACAGAAATGCAAATCTGAAGATAAACAGCTCATACGCTGTTGAAGCACTGCGCATTTTCAGCATTTCCTTTGCTGAGACCCAGCCTTGAGTGGGCTACATAGAGAAATGAACCCATGAAGAGCACAGATAGATCTGCTTGCCAGATACTTTACACTGCCTGTGGGATAAACATTCATACAAATGAAGACTCCACTGTTATATATAAATTAAATAGATCATTTGGAAACACAATACACAAAGATATTTCACAAACTTACAGCTGATCCGAGCAAGTGCAGATCAAGCAGAGTACAATCTACTTAAGCTACAGGCTTTATTGACACTGCAGCATTATCAGCGGACATCTGATTTCACCAGATGTGCCCCAGCTTCTCTGCCACATATGTTATTCTACATGTTGTACAGGGAAATCAGGACACCACTGAGTGAACTTAACTGGATGAAAATATAGATGAAGGCACAGGTCAATGATGACTTTTGCAGAAGTGGCTTGCAGTGACAGTCTGCCTGGATGAGCTAACACTGAAGAGCCACTTCTTCCCTTGCCTGGCAGCAGGGAAGTGATACAGCCCAAAATCACGGGTACAGTAACACATCCAAAGAGAGGGCACTTGGGACACTAAAAGGACCTGCAAGAAAAAGGGACAGCTACTTATCCTCCCTCAAGCTAACTGGTTAGTGAGAGGGAATGTCATTCATCTCCAACATTTGTACCCTTCATGTCAGCTTCAGCAGATTGTTTCCTCTTCTTCCTCATGCCAGTATAGACCAAACAAACTCACCAGTGATTCCATGACACACAAGAAAGGTGATTCAGATCAAATCACTGTGTTGCCCAAATCAGTCATACCCCAAAAGTTCAAAAGCAGAATACTCTTTCACAGATCCAAAAATCTGATTGTGACCTCTTCCCCTTTCAATATGAACATATGTAGTGTTTCCTGGCAAATTGGTAGTACTTTTTCAAACAACAAATGGAAATCTAAAAATCTCTTTCCTTATATCAAGACCAAGGCCAAACGAAAAGTGCCTGGACCGCTTCTCCATCACAGATCAAGCCTAGTGTCCCTATAAGTGATGTCAAGAGCCATCCCTCAAATTTAGCTACATAAGCTAATGACTATAAACAAGCAGATAACAATAGCTAAATAGCCACTTCCTTTTTGCAGCGTGTTCTCACTGACATCAGTAGATCTGCTTATGGGAGCAGGTGTAACGCTCTAGGATGTGAGCTAGGACTGCAGAGGGGCACATCATCCACCTCGCACTAGAAATATACAGCAGAGAAGAAATAGGATTCACCTTGCATAAGGGAAAATCACACTTGCTGCAGAAACAGCACAGCTGTTGCCAGCCCTGACTTGGAGAAAGCCTATGAGGCTACTTCTTCAATTTGTTCCTAGGACAAGATGGATATGAGGACTAAGCATATGGATGGCAAAAGTTGTGTTTTCACCTTTTCTGGTCAGCTGCACGGTCACTACACAGGCTATGAGCGCAGTCGATTAGGTCTGGATGAGCACTGCAAAAGGAATTAGATCAGCCGGGAAACTGAAAAATAAGCGGATGAAGCAGGATGTCCGCAGAGACCAATATCGACTTTGGTCAACATCCAGGTAGAGAATTTTCACACATCATTCACAGTTTCATAGTGGCAAAAGACTGAGTCCCACAGCATGACCATCCCCTACTTCACTGAAAACAGCTGCTGATAGCTCTGGCATCAGAAAGTCTATAGGAAAATTATTGGTTTGGGAATCTCCTTCCCTCTATACAGGTCTTGGGCACCATTAATTCACACTTGCAACTTTAAGGGCATTCTTTATTCATGCAAATGTCAAACAAAACGGGACTCAAGTTATATATATTCTCCAGCCACCATCAGACAAGCACTGACTTACGCACCAGCAAGGTGTGTATCTTTTCTCTGCAGCAAGCTTCAATGATCTTAATCTGACTACTCATGTTGGAATCTACTTCAAACAGTCTATTTAGTTTATTTAAGATATGATAAGGAGGCAATTATTGCATAGACTCAGTGTGGAAGAGATTCTGCTTTTGCCTCTGACAAACTCACAACAATTCCCATCAGTGGAAGCTGAAGCTAGCCAAATTCAGGCTAGAAGTTAAATCACTGCAACACAACACTGAAATGCAGTGCCTTTACCATTGCCCGATGCCTTTAAATCAAAGCTAGTTATCTTTTCAAAGATGTGTAATAACTCAGACACATATCCATGGGCCTGACATAGCAATTATTGTTGTGGTTTGTTGTCCAATATTATAAAGGATATCACTGAAGATCTTGGTCATAGAACATTTTAATCTATGGTGCTATTCATCTTACCTTCACTGTGTCAGAAGAAAATGTAAAATGAATCAGTCTGGATGTCAACTTAAGTCACTAGCCTAAACATGTAACGAGGACTAAAAAGATACAAACTCTCTTCATTTTAAGAGATGTTTGATGGGATAGTTTTACATCTATTTTTACAATTTTTGAGAAGGACCCACTTGTTATAATCCAATTGTATTATTAATAATCAAATGATTCAAATAAAACAAGTGACTGGAGTGGCAATCATTACTAGAGAGTGCTTGTCTTGCCTATTTACCACAAGCCGGGGAAAACCTGGCTTGTTTGGGAAGGAAGGGTGGGAAGTAGCTGTTGAAATGCTTTTAAAATTATTCCAGCTAAGTCACAGAGGGTGCATCCTTTTGGGTAGCTCAGTCCACAAGATGTGAGTAGAAAGCAAAGAGAACTTACTCCTCAAAAACATAAACTAATAAGCACAAGTGAAATTGATGGAAATGATTGATAAATTAGATAAAATATCATTACAATAAACTCCCCATAGAATTGAGGAATATGAAATTAAGTTATCTAGCCACAGGCGGTAACAATTTCTGGTTTTTTTTCTGCAACAATTTCTGACATACTTCTATGATAATATAGAATGAAATTAAGGCCTATTTTTAAGTGATAGGGCATGGCCAAAATATCTTTGAAAATCCTTAGGATACTTCAAAAATACTTTCTAGTTTGATTATCATTTGCAAATTCTCTTTGTTTGGTGTTATACTGAGAGTAAGATTGTGGCAAGCATAAAAGCAAGAAATGCATAAGAACATTTGTGGAAGGAAAGCAGTGTTGAGAGCCCTTGAGCCCTCTCTGTCCCAGCTTTCCTCTTCCAATCAGCACCTGAAAAAAACCATAGTGATTGCATGTTCTCTTAATATTACTTCCCTCCTCCAGAACATTTGCTGATAGTAGGTCTCCCAAACTCTTTAGTTTCTGCAACAGTTTCTCTGGAAATGACTTTCTGAAATTATCATACTTAAAACAAACAAATAAAAACCAGCCATCTGCTCAGGGCTAGAAACCATTAGATACACAGACACACAACACTATAAACAAATAACTAGGGAAAAAGGTTTGTGAGCAATCCAGCAGGCAAGGCATTCAATAAACCCACAAGAATAGAGCCACAAGAAATGTGGCTAAGTGAAGACCGCGGGAACAAGCATACAAAGAGGACAAACTACAATTCCTCCAAGTACTCTCCTATTCTCAAAACATTTACAGCCAGAGCTTTTCTTATGCTAAGCATGCTTTCATGCATTTATTAATTCTCAAGAGACTTTGTGTAACTTTTTAATATTCACAATGTCCTGTGGCAAGGGTTTCCACTGATTAACAGCATATCATGCAGAGAACTGGCTTCTTTGTTTTGATTTGAATTTACCACCTGCAAATTTCATCATGCATCCTTTACCAGCATTCAGTAGCTGTAGCACTCTTAAGAAGGGTAAATACTGATGAAGTCTAACTCACTCCTCTTCCTTCAACTAGTTTTGGCTGAATTAGACAACTAATAGCAAAACAATCCAAATCAACCACTCAGCCCAAGTTTGCTTCCTGCAGGATCCCTGAGGCATCATCCCCTTGCCCAGGATTTCCCACCTTCCCCCAGAACAGGGATCATGAGCTCCACCAGCCACAGGGAGTCAGCAGGACTCAGACAGCTCTTTCAGGGACACTTCTGGCACCTATCAAGGCAGTGGCACCCTTCCTGTTACAATCACAATCTCTTTCTCAGAGCCAAATTCATGAGTGTTAGGAATAGCCTGCCTTGCTCTAATACAACTGTACCCTAACTGCATAAAGGGAGGTGGCCACCTTTACTCCATTCTCACATCGATCATGAAGGCAAAATCTGCTCCCACTGACAGACCCTGCTTTGGCTTTTGCCAAGTTTGAATGCTGTGCTGTTACTTATTTAACTTTGGTACTTGCAATGTACACAGACAATTCTGGTTACATACATCTTTTACTGGGTTAGGGAAAAATAGAAGCAGATGGTAGCAATGCTAAGTGTACCTGTAAAAAACAAGCGCCCTCCATTCTAAGGTTCTGGTTCAGAGCTATCTGAAATCAAGAGAGGAGCTTTCACCAGCCTGAATGGGTACTGCACCATGCTGTGAGCTCTTGCTGAGAGTGTTCAAAGCCATGGATACATGGATACATGGCCTGGTCTTCCCCTTAGCATGCACAGCAAGCACGCACAGCAAGGTGATGCACCCTGTGCACTTGCACTAATGGGAGGCAGGGAGAGAGGGAACACATCCATACCTGCACCTCCCTGGCACCTGAGGTATGTCCCATTCCTCAGGAGGGAGCTTGCTGATGAGCTGAGCAAGTGCAAACTATGGACAGGGCTCTTCACCTTTCATAGAAATCAGCATCACCTCACATTTGGAGCTGGATGACAATTTTGCAGGTACAGTGAGAAGAAAGCACAAGAGCTGGCTCCCCACCTCTGAGTGCTACTGACAAACTTCCACATCTAGACAGCCCCAGATAAACAGACTTCAGTAACTACCCTGGTAACACTTCAGTGGGAGCCTCCATTAGGTCTGTAATGATCCCACTAACATAAATCACTGTGGCAGCCTTCCTCCATTCCCCAGTTATACCCAACTCCTCGCTTCCCATCAGCAGAGTGAGCAGGACCCTTACAAAATAGGGACATTGACAAAGTGCTACATTTGCATCCATCAGAAAGCAAAAGCACCAATAAGTTCCGCTAAATCAAAACCTACAATTAGAGAAACTTGTTGTCTGCCCTCCATAGTCAAGTCGTGTTTATATAGCAATTTTATCCAGCTTGTCATCTCATCAGCTTTCAGATCTTCATATATTTCAGCAAATTCATTGTGTAGCTACATTATGCTGTCTCCTCAGTTATTTCCACTAGATATCATTAATAGGTCATATTATAAAGATCTCATTTTTTTAGAATTGTTTTTCTGGCTAATGACTAAATAAAAATTCCTTATGTGAGCCAACATTTTAATGTTTTAAAACATTTTAATTGCATGTAGAAAGATTCCAGAAATTAATTTGGAAACACTTCTCTGAGTTGCATACTGCCTTTATGATTTTGCTAGAATTTACAATCAATTTGAATTAGCATTTACACTTAAAATGAAATGTGTCATAATCCAGTTTCATTCTCTTAAAAACCCATTCAAATTATTGAGAGAAGACAAGCTACTCTTTTTTTTCACTTCATCTACGAGGTTTTTTTCCTGTCTTGTAATAGTATAGATACATATACTGTCCATTCAAAGATGGGAAAATTGATGGAAAGTAATTAACAGCACAAATTAAGCTTTGCTATCACCCTGAAATGCAATGACTATCACAAGATGCTAATTATTTTATTTATTACATTCATCTAATTTTTATGTGCTGCATGCCTCTGGCTCCTCTATTCAAGATCTCTGTTTCAGGATGGAGCGGCTGTTTCTTTCCTCCTCAACAGAAGATAAAGAAGGGACAAAGAGTACATGCAATGCCAATGACATTTCTAAGTCAAATTCAGCCAGCTATGAGCATAATTCACAATATAAAGCAGTGATGATGCAAACCATAAGTCTGGGCTTTTTTTTTTTTCCTCCCACAGATGTGACCTATACATGGGGCTGAATTCTGGGTATCTTCTCCATATGCTAAATTATACAAACCATTGCATTTTCTTTGAGCTTCCTGACACACCTCTAATAGAAAAAAAAAATGCTGCCCCCCCCAAAGGCAGGCTGTCGGGTTCTCATGAGTGGTTCTCATTATTTCTATGTGCAACCTATGGCATGGCACCCAACATGGCAGGTGGATGTCCTGTGCAAGGCACCAGTTCAGTGGTCTTTGCAATCTTCCTAATCCCTGCAGGAACTACAGGATTCAAGCCTAAAAAAGCAGCCAAGTCCATGGGAAGGGATAAGAGTTGATGTGCTATGCCTTTTGTTTGAATTTGCCACAGCTGCTTTCCAGTACATGTGGCTGGTGTGGGCAAGTCTGTAAATGCATAGTTTCTTTGGTAATTTACTTAAATAAAATAGATAATACGTATAAATGCTAAAAGAGGAAAGAAAACATTTTCCATACTTCCGGGCCACTTCTTTCCTCTTGTAATTTCCCATATTCCCAAAACTCTGAGGATAGAAAATGCAGCCAATGCAGCTGCCAGGACACAACTGAGGGGTAACGGTATCTGCTGGACTTCAAGAGCAAAAAGCAAGAACAAACACAGGCAAGGCACTCTCAAAATCTCCTACTGACAGGAGGGGAAAAGCCGCATTTCCTACAGGGTCCTTCCTTGTTTATGTCTAGGAGTTTGTTTGAGACTAAAAACTACTACCTTCCCCATCACTTTTTAAATGTACTGTATCTCTCTCTTCTCCCACTAATGTATTTTTTAATAAATTACATATGTTGCTAATAGAAAACACAAGCTACACAATGTGGATTCCCAAATCCTTAGAGTTAATTAGTAGTTTACTGAAGGGCCATTTAAGAAAAATGGACTTCTATTACTATGACCAATCAGAGCAATGTTGTTTACAGTAAGGGTATACTGTGGATGCCTCTAGACTGCTTTTGCAATATACAAGAAAAATTGGCAGCAAATGGCATATATTGGCTTGCATCCATGCTGTTCCAGGTTGGTTATATTTACATTGCTTGGTAGAAAGCAGGCCCAGTGGATATGTGGAAACTATGTCAACATATCTGTGTTCAGCAGCCAGAGTTTCCTCTAAGAGGGAACAAGTTGGTTTTATGCCAAGAGGAGGCCAGAAGACAACCGACACCGGACAATCAGAGAGTTGGGGCCATGGCACAAACCAGAGAGCGAGCCAAAATGACGGCATAAACAGATCCGTGAGATGTGTGTCACACACTCACTCACGTAAATCACTTAAAAAAATTTTGGAAGGACACCAATAACTTCAAAAATAATTCATAATCTAATCATTGTGTGGGCATTTACCACGACAGCACACAGTACCCAGGGTCATGGTAAGGGAAGTAGAGAGATACGAGGCTTTCCTTCTGCTTTAATTTTGCTTACTTTCTATGCCAACAATAATTTGTGCACACTGAGTTTTGCTGTCCTCTGTCCACATGTGCTCCTGCAGTTCTGTGGGTCTTTCATCCAGAGATAGAAAAGAAAAACAACAGAAATCATTGACACAATGATATACAGTGGGAATATGAATGGCATCACATTAGGCAAAGCTATTACTTCTTCTTTGGTTGGTTTTAAATCAGCAGCGTTTCACCGTGTCTCCTTTTAAATTACTTTTTTCCCTGACAGGGTTTATTTGTTGTGATTTGAATAATTTACTTCTTCACAATATTTAAGGTATTTTATACCAACACAAACGCAACATTAATAATTTTCCTTGCCTTTTTCTCTCTGAATATCTGCACTCTGCTTAAGTTCAACCAAAGAGTCAATCTTGCAGTCGACACGACTGCACTCACCAAGTAAACTAGCAAGAACCTGCTCTCACTGGACCGCTATTCAAACTGATGTTTATTTTGGCACCAGTAGTTATGGTATGTCTCTGCTAACATAAACTACTAACTGCGATCAATAAATGGACAACAAAGTTCTCTCACAGAAGCCATCCATCTGTTACTTGCTGTTGAGGTATTGATTTGTATTCTGCATGTGTAGCCACATTATCACACAATATTCATAATACAATGCTGCAATTACTGAAACTAAGAGCTAAATCTTCATTCGTCTCATAGATTGGGCAAATAAAAATAGACTCATGACATTCATACCCAAGCAGTATTATCACTTCTATTTCACCATTTTGAGGCCAAGGAAAACACATCCACATAAAACATACCTAGCAGTTATCTTGAGAACAACAAAATGTTTCAAAAATTATGGTATTGTAATAACTCTTCTTTCAGAAAGCTGATTAGACAATCTTAATGGGAGGTTCAGAATTTCAACAACAAAAAATCCTCTGCCTTGTTTAATGAAATTGTTTAATGAAGAGCGCTCAATTACAGTTTTATGAAGACTGCCTCACGTCCCTTTAATTGCTCTTTCCCATTTTAATTAACCTCTTGAATGCCAATGTAGCTTTCTTTCTGGCATGCCCATTACTATGCCTTTTAAGTGTGATCCAGTTACCCAGAGTAATAGCACGATGTACAGCACACATCCTCTACAACATGCATGATCCTTCCAAGGAACATATTGCAAACGGCATGTCACAGGCACCTTCGTGGTACAGCCTGGTGTCTGATGAGCTATCACACACACACACCCTGCTTTGTGAAGAACTATATGCTTTACTCCCTGGTCTTAGCAGACTTTTTTTTCTTTAAGCAAATTATTAAATGGAAAGGGGTCCAATTCATTTTAATGAATGTATTTTAGAGATCAGCTAGCAACAGGAAGATCCACCAAAGATTGCACACTTTTCTCTCTCCCACAATAAACTGAAAGTCCTCTCTGACTGAACGCAGATAAATTCTGCAGCATCTTGTCACTCTTGAACTACGCAGACAACCCTTATTCCAAGCTGCCTTTCAGGAACAAGCTTTTGGCTAATATTTCTGAAGAAGTAGTGTAAGTGATTCCATAGTGGGGAGAAAAGATGTATTTTGAAAACACAGCAAAGATTTTATTCTAGTTAGGATGAAACTAGTAATGTTGAGATAGACGCCAACAAATCTAGATCACTTACAGAATAATGTTAAGAATAAAGCTTTTGTTAATCTTTGCTTTCGTCTTTCCAAGATAAACTGCTACAAGACTAAACTACTACTCCAAGACACCGAGTTTCTCTGCAGTGTAACAGAAAAATATTGCAGGCAGACATGAAAAGTATATATAGTGTGTCTGTTCCCTTAGTTCCCAACTGAGGCAGAGCAAAGATTGCACAGAGGTAAGAAAATAATTTGGTAGGGGAAACTTGTCTCATAGCAAACAGAGACTAAAACATTTGCACTATAAAGAGACAGTAAATTGCCATTAGCAATCCTGGATTAAGCTACATAAAGTCAAGGAGAAGAATAAAGACTGAAAGTTTCTGCATAGGCAGAGGAGAGAAGTAGTCATGGAGATACACACAATCTTGCTGTATGTGTGGTTCTTCACATGCCTTCTCTGGTTCTTGTCAAGTGCCCCCATAGCAGGAAGATCTCTGTACTCATAAGTACACCCCTGACCATGACTTACCTTGTTTTCATTCAGGCTTCCTTGAATTTCTCTAGAAGAAAGTTTGTAGGCAACTATATCTCCCTCACATTATCTACCATCTGTGGACAGCTATTTTTTGAAAGAGCATGTTAGTAGATTACAAAAATAAAGAAAGTGAAAAGGATGGCTGCAAACCAGGGTGAAATCTTAGGTGTAAGTCAACAGGTACAAGCATTGCACCTCAACCCCATGTGTTGGGGAGAACAGCTTTAACTGCTGTTATTAATCAATAAACCAGTTTCCTGAAAAAAACATCAGCCTGGCTGCTTACTTTGTTATGTTCTTGTTTTCCTCTAACATGGACATTTCTTAAATCGGAAGCCCAACTGAGCACCTCCTCACTGAGCAAGTGTGTTTTGAAAGTCAGTTTCCATCAAATAATATTTTTGCAGCTCTTTTACATAAATGAAGATGTCAGCAGTGTCTGTGTCCAATGTCCAACTCCATTACCTTTTAAATAAACCATTTTCAGACCACACCTCTGGCAGCCACTAATGCTTCCAAGCATGGCTGTCACTGAAAGTGGCAGCGGCCAGCATTGACAAGTAACACACCAGGGATGTGAATGGTGGGCTAGAACGAATGATGGCTTTTTGACTTCCCCCAGGCATCTGGGTGGTTTGAGGGTCAGAGATGGGCAAAAAGCAGTCCTAAGAGCAGCTCAAAGGCTACAGGGAACAGCAGTACCTGTACAATAAAAGGATAAAGGCAGAGCAAATGCAACTGTAGAAAGACAGTACCTGTTTGAAGATATCTGCATCTCTTAGACTTTAAAGAAGGAAAACTATGTCTAAAAGTACTGCTGCCCTAAAACTGAGAGGAACTGCATATCAGAGAGCTTGGGAGCCCTCAGCAATGTGATCAGTCTCTTCCAACTGAATTAAAAGTTCACCAGGACACACAGTTCAAGATAAATTTTGAAGAACAGTACTCCCTCTCCTCCCAGCTTTTATTTTTTGAGCCACAGAGAATGCTATAGACAAATACAATCAAATCAAAAGTCCAGAAATGCCTTCCAAGTCTCTAGGTTAGACTTTACAGAAGCAGTTTTTAGTTTTGTTCCCCCAAAATAGAAACTAATGGTTTATGGGCATTTTGTGGTACAAGGAATAATGTGACAGGCTTAAAAATGGACTAACTGCATAGATCACACACATACAAATGATAACTGCTATCAGGAAGCAGGTATGTTGTGTAACTAAGAAAATTTTTCATCTCATATTTGCAGTGTAATGTCTGGAATATTCCAGTGTTTCTTTTATAAATTGATCTCATTGGAGTCGTGACCAAATCACTGTTCATGTGAACAAGTCCTTCTTTCCCATGACTCCTGCTATTTCAAATAGTTTGTGATTAGCTTCCTTAAGTACCTTTATTTTTATTCATACCTTTATTTTTATTCATAAAATTAGTTTTATTCATTTCATAGAATCACTGTATAGCATTTAATATCAAATAACCAACTTCTGAGGCATATATTTACTTCCAGGTGATGAATCAAGGCTTTCTCCCCTTTAAGAAGAGAGCTTAGGTCAATCAAGATTTATTGTAACAGGCTATTATTCTAATGCTTTTAATACTTTGAGATTCTTAATAATAGATACATGTTATAGCAGAGCTTTTGCTTTATTTTTTCTACCACTTTTCTACCATTTTTTCTGACACAGAAATAAACAGGCTGACCACAGTATGTTGAAAAAGCATCTGCAATTAGTGGTGTGATTAAAGAGTCAATATGTCTTCACTACTTTTTAAAAAACTTACTGTCACTTGACTAAAACAAACCATGATCACTCTAAACACCCAAAAGAAATACCGCTTTTGGATCCTGTTTTTAAAGTGAAGAATCTATCTATACATACACACATACATTCACAAATAACAAATCAAATGTTTTTAGACATTTCAGAGCAAGCTTCTACTTTATTTTTTCATGCAAAGTTTGCACAGAAAGATCTGAACCTTCTCCAAAGTTTGATATTGTACGTTTAACTTCAGTTCAGGTACAGCTCCACATAAATACAGCACTTGATTTTAAATATGCAATTTTATAGCACTGGAGGACTATTTGGCTCTTAGCAGTGACAGCAGAGAGCAATGGATAAGCTGTCACACCGTACCAAAACTTTCAGTTTTCAGTTTTAAGATAGTGTTATTCCAATTCCTAAATTATTTTGGAACAATCCAAATAGAGGTTTGAAGAAGGAAATAAGGAAAATGGGAATTAAAATGGGCAAATAGCACATAAAACCAAAAATGGTCATGCCAAACCATTAAGATAATGGACTTCTGCTCTCTCTTCAGTACTGCGGAAGTAGACTGGAATCAAAAAACATTGCCAACTTCTATAAAGTCGAGAGTATGTTTCTAAAAATGTAGCCAAAACCCCATCGATGGTGAAGATCATAAAGTACATATGTATTTCCTTCTGAAGGAATTATTCCTATTTTTTTATATATACACACATGCACATATATATATGCATATATATATACCTCCCAACATCAGAAGCAATCTTCTGGTAACGAAGTTTCTTTCCGTACTTTTTAAATTTTAAGAACTACTCACAAACACTGAAATCTAAATAAATTATACAGTTGATTGCAAACGAATGTTCATCTTTATATTATGCTTCACAGTCATGAACTTAGATACAGGAAATGGGAAAAATTAAGGGATTTTTAGTAGAACCTCAAAAAAAGTCCTTCAAGACTTTGTATAAACCTTCCCAGTATAAGCCCTGTCACCAGATGTCCCAGCGTAAAAGACTCACTGGAAGGCAGGCAAACCTCACCAGAAAGTCTGGGCGCTTGGTCCCAGTATCCTTCCAAGATCAGGAGGAAGTTTCACTGAAAGCTATTTTTCTCCATTTTTTCTCAAATCCTAAAAATGCCAGCAGATTTTCTGAAGGAAACATTACTTAATAAAGGAAGATTTGCTTCTTTTCAAATACTTATGGAAATGAGATTGCAAAACATATTTAGCATCCAACCGTGAACAATGAGTTCAAAGTCAAATTAACAATAGTGCATGGCACAATTTACCCTTACAAAGCCTTCAAGTTCTTCCAAAGCAACAGCATTGCAGGAAAGATCCTAATCTGATACAGTTACTGCAATTTCAGGAACTAATCCAAGTTCTGAAAGCAATTCACTGGTGTTCGGATACGATCCGAGTTACTTTGGTGTAAACTTCTACTACCCCAGGGAACGCCTGGTGAAAGGGCTGACGGTGGGACAGCAGTTTCCCCAGGGCACCCGGGTAGCCGTGCCCTCTGCAGAAAAGGTACTGGCAAACACCACCGCCACCACCTTCAGGAACCTCCCATCATCCTTAGATCTCTCTCAAAATCACAGGACTTCAATGACAGAGGCAGCAGAGACTCAAGCAAGGATGCTGCTGCATTTCTCCCCTCGAGCTTCTGCTCTGTTCCCAGAAAAGGCAGTTTACATTTTGCCCAGATGTGGGCTGAGCTTCTGACTGAGTTAAAGCTCCTGTCTCCAGACAGATCAACATTGTCTAAGTGCATCTGCCACAACTTTGACATCACTGGGATGCATCAAACCTATACCACTCACCCCCTTAAAAGATGCTGTTAACAGACATGTTTGCTTTTAAAATGACCTGACTGAAGTATTTTGTTTAGATTTTCCTAAAGTAAATCAAAATATTTCAGCAAAAGTGGATAGGTTCCCATGTGAAAATTCGATTCTAATGGAATTTCCCTTTTCATTGTAGATACACTCGCAGAAGGTTCCCAATAAAGCATAAACTCCACAATGACTGGAAGCGAAAAGGCTGTCTAGATAATCCGCTTTGCTAATCTTATTTTAAGAAACAATACTGAGAAATGGGAACTCAAGTCTAAAAATTAACAATGCATGTAAGAAAACAACAAAAAGACTGCTCTTTTCACTAATGCAAACATGAAATAATGAATACACACAACTATAAGGAATAGAAACTGCTACCTCAGTGACCCATATTGCATATGGGAGGGAGGGCTTAGCTTGGTTCCAAAAACCTGGTCCATCCTGGCCCCACATGAGGAACAAAACCAAGATACCAATGGGCAACACTGCTTCTCCTAACTCACCCACAAGAAGCAGAGAAGTGGGGCGGCAGCCTCTTTTTCGCTATTGTTTATTGCCTGCAGTACACCCCATTTAATCTTGTCATTGAAATAACAGTACTTTTAAGCAAAAGGTTTATTTGTTAAGTATTTTGGACAGTACTAGCTTCCAGAGGCTTTTCTTTGGGACATGACTTTTCCTTGAGGCACCTGTTGGCAGAGGGGAAAGCAAATGGCAAGCACACCTGCGGGCACTTCATGGTGCTACCCAACACTCTGCTACCCGTCCAGTAACTCCTAAGGCTCGATTCATCTTCTTCTGCAATACTTGCTTGAAATTTTGGTCCCCTGCCAACTTGTTTAAAAACATCCAGAGCTAATCAAACTTTTTTGTTTGTTTTTGGCTGCTTCCTTATCGAAACTTTACAAAACTTTAATTTCAGCCTCATGAGCCCTGCAGCTGTAAATTAATTGAATAAAATTTATAAACATTATGCACTGATAAAGCACTTTCAAGGCTTTTCACTATTCAGTTGACTTAGCTGCTTGGCATAACAGTTTTGCTTGACATGAGTTCAGAGCCTCTGGAAACCTTCCTAATCCTGCTCTCCAGGCCTTGTGCCTATTCATGGAACCATGTTAACCCAAATCCAGAAAATTAATAAATCTCAAATGGTTTTAAGCCCTCAGAAACATCCGGTGGTACACATTCCACCTTCTTTATATCGTAGGCATCTTGTTGCACAGAGTAACTCTTACTTGAAAGACCTAAGTAGAGACCAGTGTAGTCCCTAAAGTTATTAACATTTAATAAAATATCTCATTTAAGATTATTGTGGGTTGAAGCATAATTGCATTTACTACAGTCATTCTGAAGTCATCTGTTTATGTTTCAGTGCAATATCTCCATGTCAGTGTTCAAATCAAATCTTTTCAACAGAATCACTGGATGACTTCTTTTATAGTAAAGAGCAAGAAATCCCTTTTGCCCATACACTAATCCATAAACCCCCCGATCCTCACCATTTCTGTTAATATTTCTGATTAGACCAGGGGGCACTACTTCTCTGAAACACACCACGCTGGTGCTGGTAGCAATCTAAAGTTGATTTCTTACATTCTATGCTGAAGTTGGAGTACAAAATATACATACTTCATGAAACATTTGACTGCATGGTGAAAGGTTTTTCTTGTATCTTATATCTGTTTAGTGTTTTGAAAACAACTGTCAAACAATAATCTTTAGGGACTATTCCTATAATAGCCTTTAGGGACTACTTGTAAAATGAAATCCAAGGAACTTTGAGTCGTTTCTATTAGAGTTCACAGGAGATGCACGTGGAAGTAAATATCCAGGGTGTAAAGAAATGATTCATGACACGTAGGCATGAAGAAAACTGGAAGGCTATATTGACCTGTAATACACATGCATATAGGTCGATGAAGTTTCAACAGGGATGAATTCATCCAAATAACTTTATCTCATCCCAAGCTTCCTTTCATTTCCATTTGCATGGGCAATTAACTACAAATGACATGATGCCAAAATGATGTCAAACAACAGAAATACCACTTTTTTAAATGAACGAAAAGTTTTCCAAAAGTATCAGGTGTTTAATGAAGGGACGACCAGATGTTCCCAATAGTGATATACCAGAAGAAAGTTTCATAAAACCTCCATGCAAGCAGCAAAAGAACATAATTCAAAACAAAGTCCATAACATAAATAAAATATTGGAATGTATTCAGGCATATAGCAGATGGGGAGACTACTAAACATTGTTAATGTTTTGGCAGTCTAATAATTTTAACAGAATCAGTTCATCGTTTGCATCAGACCACTAAATCTACAGATGTGATGATGTCATGAAGCTCCAAGAAGAATTTGTAAATATATTTCAAAGAATCAGATCAGAGCTATTGAATGGCACAAAGAAACACAGAAGAACAATGGCTTTTTAGCTCATCTTATTCATAATTCAAAGAAGGACTATAACTGTCGAATATTTCATGGGCAATATTTAAGCAATCAAAATAGAAATAAATTTGAAACCTAAAGGAAAAGCATTTTCGAAGGCACAGAGTCCTTTTGGAGCCCTATTCCCACAGAAGGAAAACAGAACTTGGCCACATTACTACCATTTTTGCTTTGAAAAGCTCCCACATGAATCAACTGTGCCATTGAGACCAAGTATTTTAAATGCCTTAGATGATTTTGAGGAAGAAAAAAAATCTATATAAACTTAGAGCAACTGGTACAATAACAACCTTGGTGGGACTGACCACATGGGATACACAATGTTACTGAACAATGGACACCAGTGCCGGAGCTTCCGTGGGGAATACTGCACCGACGTTACTCAGCTGATCCCTGGTAAAATAAAGCAGGTCTCACCAAACAAGGAGAAAAGAACAACAAAAAGATGATTGAATGTGGGACAAGCTTCAAAATCCAGGCTTATTTAAGTCAATTTGCTGTACAAATCCCAACCTTTTAGCTGTTCCTTCTAGTTAGTATAAACTGCCTTACTGATTCCTGGAAAAACATTAATCATGTATTTAATTTATACAGTTCTACTCTTTATCTATAATGACACAGTCAAGTAGCTAAATCCACCTTAGCCAACACTTATTGCACTAAGGAAGCTGAAATACAAGTTTCTTCCTCTTGATAGTCATAGGGGGAAAGTGTCAGGAAATGACAGAATTTTTTACCTTCAATATTATCTATTTAATATTATTGCCATTTCTAGAAGTATAACTTTGAGTGGCTCTAGGCATCTCACACAAAGACTGTCTGTACTGTGGGCATGGCAGTGATGGGGGCCAGGGTAGCCTAGGTAACGGTAAGTCCTACAACCTTGATGCAAATTATATCTGAAAAAAAATTAGGAGTCACAAGGTTTAAAAAAAACCCACCTTCATGCAAGCAGCAAAACATGTTTTAAAAAGCTAACAGTTTTGAGCTCGTTTTTAGCCTTAATCCAACCCTTTAACAAGGGTTATGCTCTGCTGCGTGCCATCCTAGCATCATTTGAAGAGCAATCCTTTTCACTCTGCCATCACGCAGGCACCCAATCTCAATTCTTGTGCCAATATTTTGATAGCAAGAAGGTAGGAAAGTTTATAAAACTCCTGAACTGAAGAGCAGGAACTCCATTATCATGTCCATGGGAGTACTGGAGAAAATACTGAGGCAGGCTATAGATTTTGTGTATCCTGTGCTTACAAGTCACTTGATTTATACTCAAAAATCCTGTCAAACTGGCTCTTTACACCAATGTAACAGTCTGTATACCACGTAATATTAGCTGGTTGGCAGGTTCAGCTGTTCATTTATCAATATGGTATAGAAAATAAAGGCTGAATTTCTTTCTGCTCTTCTACTAGTGATGCTGGTAAGCCCTGAGGATGCTGGAACAAAGGAGCTCCTGACCAGATGAATGCATAAATATATCAATTATATTGTCGCTTCAATACACAAGAGCAAAAATGACTGCAAGCCTTAAAATCCATGAAGTCTGTCAGAGAAATGCAGAAAACCTTTGGTAAGTACAGTTAATCACCAATAATGTTTATGCTTTTTTTAAAAAGGAGACTGTTTTTTAAATATAATGGTGGCACTGCATAACAATCTAACATGAAACTCAGTGCAACACTCAAAGTAACAAAACACACTGATATGTGTAATAAGCAGCAGATATGTCCCTTCATCAGATTAAATCAACTTTTAATGAAATGTGATTAAAAAAATTGAGTAGTAGAAATTATAAAGTACATGGTTTTGCACACTATGAAAACTCAGACCTTAATATTTGTATTTTTTCAATATATGGTTCTTATCTAAGTTTTTTTAGTTGTTTTATCATCGCTGTTTGTTATTTACAACATATGGTTGCCCCTTTGCAAAAGCGTAGCGATTTGAAGGAATCAGCCAAGTTTTTCTGGAAAAGAAGATACTCCTCCCTATTTTCTCCTAGTTTATTTTTATTTGCAACATGTGCACAAACTGAAGTAACTCAAAGAGGATGCTGCAAACAGTTGCCAAACCACGCAGAGACAATTCCAATAGTAGAAAGCCAAGATGAAATCACTTTGTCCAGGCAGGTGGTCAGAAACCACTCTTTCAGCTTGTGATCTCTTTTTCTGAACTCAGCAAAGTGCCTTCCTGCATCACTTGCACTTTCACGTGACCCCGTGTCAAAGTCACGTCCCACGGGGATGAACGTTAACTTGAAACACAGCAGTTGTTTTCCTTTTTCCCCGTTGCAGTTTAGCTCCCTTGTTCTGAGGACAGAAGGCATAATGTAGTGCTAAAATGGCACATTTTAAAAATATTTCAGAAGATAAGGATGCAGATGTAAAGCTGTGACCTTGCTCTCCAAGTACAGTCTTAAATGTGGTAACCCAGATGAGTTGGAAAGGTGATCACCCTGTGTTGAGGTGAGACTAAGAGGGAAGCTGGCGAGCCAAGAGCAGGCGGCACAGGTAGACCCGGGGATGCTGCTGCAAACTGAGCACTGATGACTGCGTAACTCATGGGTGAGAGTCTCCAGGCTTTTCAGATGATCAGAAAGTGAGCCACTGCACAGATAAGTGTGCAGAAATTTCATCTAATGATGGATAGCTTTGCTCTAAATTATTCAGAGAGCAATGCACTGAAATTGTTATATTTAAATGAATGCCTTTGGAGGCATTTCCCACATGAAATACAGATGTAAAGCATTTAACTCACATGAGTATTAAAGGAGAGGTAAAATTACACTAAAACTGAAGACCAGGTTAAAAAAAAAAAAAGATGAAAGAAAATATATTAGGATGGCTTATTTTTCTATCTGTCTGAAGGAAAGAATAAATAAAAGAGAAAACAGGTAAATATACTTAGAGCAGCACTGTAAGTCCTGAGCAATTCCAGCCATGCAACTCAGTCTGTGCTCTGACCTTCAGAGGGTGAGCACCCATTCCCCAGCCTCGCCTCTGCACCCTCAGAAATTATGCAGCAGGTTTCAAATACGTGTTTTATTCACCACCTTTTGGCCACCCCAGCATCATGAAGAGAACTGGTCTTCAAACAGCAAAAAATAACATCCATTTCAGATTTTAAAATGACTTATTAGTGAAATAAAAATACTGACAGTTTCAAATAACTAAACCAGAAATGAGAGCTGTCTTTGGAATGACCAGGGAGCAAGAGGATTGCCTGTATCTGCCCCAAAGGGTTTTCATCCATTCCACGATACACCATTTATGAAGAGAATACGAGCAACAGAGTCTAATACTCAGTTTAAAATCAAGTAGGAAAGGCAATGTACTATTACATAACTGTAAATGCTGCCAGAGGGATTGCATATTTAAGGATCAAGGTCTTTTGCATTCTGCTGACAGTTTATCACCTATTGAATTATTGAGGTCTGTACAAATTATGGAAAGACATGCAAATGTAATTAGGAAGGCTAGCCTTTTAATGAACTAACAAGAAGTGCTATAGGTAGTTAGACACTTACTCATTGCTACTAGCAACACTAGAAGCTTTCTCATTAAAAAGTTACTTTGCGAAGACAATTTTTTTCAGGTGATGAAAAATGCATGTAGAAACCTAATACAAGTTCAGTTTTGATTTCTGCTCATTTTAAGTCCTCCCTTTATGCCAGAAAAATAGTAAGCAGTGCTCCGCTTCGTCAGTCCCTTGAATGGAAAGGTAGTGTAAAGTCATGGCTCCATACCTACATACCAGCAACAGGGAGAGTAGAGTATTACACATTAACTCAAGGGGCCAGGCAAAACATCACACTAAGGCCCATTAAAAAAGAAAAAAGAAAAGCCCACGTGATGAGACCGCTGTCCAGCTCCCAAAGTTCAGGCTGTAGTCAAACAGACAAGAATGCTACCTTCCACATAGCCCAATCATGAACTGGAATATTCACAGTGTTAAACCTATTTTGAGCAGATAAAATTAAATTAATTGGACTGTCCCAATTCTTTGGGACTTTATGCACTCAAGCCTGCACACACATGTTCAGAGTCTTACAAAGGATGCACAGATTCCTCTCCTGGGCTTCTGCATAACAAAAAAAGTCAGGGAGAAAACTTTCTTGAGAGCAAGGGTTTAATGGCAGCTGTGTGACAGAAACTAACCTGCTTCTATCAGACCACAGCAGAAGTTAACAAGATCCAAGAAACCATACCAGAAGTGACCGAACTATTTTATTCCTTCTCTCAACCAGGGCAAAAGCCAAAGGGAAAGCATTTCTTCCCTTCAGCCCATGTGTCACTCAGTTGCTCACGGCCTGTTCACCCGGGGTGTGGGCAGGGAAAGGAGTGTGTTACAGGCTGTAGAACTACACTGGCTTAATGCAACTCTTCAAACAATCATTTTGGAACAGTTTTCATTTTTGTTTTAGGCAAAGGTGTTGGAATCATCAAATCATTCTGCAACAATGTTATTGAAGGAAACCCGACTTTGCCTTAGCACATTAATAGGTTCGAATAAACAAAGCTGAATGATATTTCCAAGACATGATTAACACAAATGTGGAACCTCCATCACTGAAGATAAATCACCTGGGCAAGTCCGTGGGAAACCTGATCTCCCTGGCCCTGCTTTGAGAGGGGATAGGACCAGATGACCTCTGGTCCAGACGTCTACTCCTCTGCTCCACAGGTCCCCTTCAATCCCAAAGTACTCTATGATTCTCTGATTGATTCTGTCAAATGTATGTATAAATTCAATGCTTTTCACAGCAATAGCAGCACAACACACTGTGGCATATATAATATTTCTCTACACAAAATGAAACACACAATACAGCTTGCATTATGATAATAGAGGAAATAAATAGAAAAATGTTCAGTGGAATAGTTTTTGTTATGAGGTTTAACATGGTACAGACCTTATGTGCATGACATTTGCATAAAGGTTCTTGAGTTTATAAATTTTAGAATGTCTTTTCCCTAACATTGTAACTTCAACACGGATGAAGAATACCAAGGTTGAATTTTGCAAGAAGACGATGTTCCATTCTCCAATTAGACCTGCTTAAGAGTTACAAGCAATATTGACAACTTTTGTTTTTCAGTACCATCAGTGGTTGCTAATACCAGAATCTTTTCACAGCAGGATCAATTCTAATTCTGTTAAGCGTCAAATTAAAAAACAAACTGATGCATGGAAATGAAAAAAAAATACTCTGCTATCTGAATTTGAATTAATTATAAAGGGCAAATAAGCGATTATTGATTCAGTTCCATACTACTAAGAACTTGCCAGAGCTACCAGTGACCCAGACATATAAGCATAAATGCTCATAATAGAAGCAAATCAATAATCAGCCTCCTGGTTTCGTAGCAAACCTTGGCTTTTATTTTGATGTTGCAAATTTTGTGCTGTGAAGGTAGCTATGCATTTGCACAATGTGTTATGTGCAATTTAGCTCAGCATATTTAAACCCCATGCCACTCACTACATACCCTGTTTTTTAATTATTATTTTTAGCAGCCATCTAGTATTCACTGTACAAGTCCTGGACCTAACAAACCAGTGAAGGCAGATAACCTTTTGCTACTGCTCTGATGTAAAGGATATCTAAGTTCTGCTGCAGATGCATCTAAGCAGATGAAACCACTGCTGGATGAGCTTTGCCACCTCAAGAGCTCCAACAACAACACTCAGAACTTGCAGAATAAGCATCTGAACAGGAAAAAATGCATTAAATCTGGAATCTCTATTAATTTCTTGTGCCTCACTGAGCCAATGTAAAACATGACCTTGAACAGGGTAACGCTGGAGGATTACAACCATCTTCAACTTCTCAGCTACACTGCATAGTCTTCAGGAACAGCAAGCTGCCTGAGCTTATATACCAAGTCTTCTAACAAATATGGAATAGCCCTGTAACCTTCACCTGACTGAAGTTAATGAGGACGCTTCTATGGGTGCAGATTACTCACAGAAGAAAGGGCTGCAAGTTTGTTTTAGCTATTGGCAGTTTCCAATAATTTATCTTAAAATCTATAGGGTCGAATCTTAAAACTCGCCAGTTGTCATCTCCAAGAGATGTCTGGAAATATAAACCCAGTATTTCTAGTGAGTCTTCAACTTGGCTAACTCTATGAAACAAGCGCTGATAGACTGTTTCTGTGATGAACAGGATGTAGATGGATGCAGACAAAACAATTAAAGACACATATACACTGACATTTTCTGATAACATATCTCTCCCTTCTTCATCTATGTCCTAAAATTTTCTTCTTGCAAATGATTCACAAAACGCAGCAACAAGACACTGGTTTTCTGTTGAGCAGGATGAACCATCAAGAAGCAGAAACTGTGAAATTCCTCTGCTCCTGCTCTCACCAACATGTGCGCTGTTGTCCCCAGATAAAAATAACCAACCGTGCCTGGAAGTGGGAATCATTTCAGCAATTTAACAACATCATCACTTAAGTCCCTGCAGACTCTCTCTGATAAATGCAATGTTTGCTAATTGTTTGGAGTCACTCAGTTCAGATAATCTCAATAGTAGGACTTAAGTGGCAACTGTTTTGGGGATCTGACTGTTTAATTGCCATTTGTAGCTCACTGTATTGATTTGTTATTTGTACAGTTTGCTAGGTCATGGATGAACGAAAGGCCACTGTGAACGCCAATCTGTTAAGACATACTGCAGAACAAAAGGTTGTTTGAATTTAGACATCTTACCATCTTCTAGAGGGACTTAGTTTAATCTTCTAACTTCTGAAATAAGAAAAAACCCACCTGTACTATTTGCTTAATAACTTACAGAGTTCTCAGTAAAATCATAATTGGAACTAAAATTTGATCCTCAGGTGAAACAAAAGAGAGAAAAGGCAGCTCTTAAAATAGTTAACAGAAAAATTCTGAAGTATCCTTTCTCAACTAATGGTGTATATACATTATACCAACTACTTGTAGGAGATGACAGGTATTAAAACCCCATTTTAAAACTACATCATGTCTAACAGAATTTGAAATTCCTAAGTTGTTAAATCAAGTCATTTTATTTGCTAGTAATCCATAAATTAATGATGGCTAAAAAAAGTCTGCTTTGAGTAATCACAAGTAGGTACTAATGAAAATACCTAAACATTACATAATTTTCAATAAAAATCCTGCATTATCATGAACTTATCAACCTACCCAAAAATAAATGTGTAAATGCTAGCATTATTAAAGTCAATGGCAAAATGCCTATTAATTTAATAGCATCAAGGTTTGAGCCAGTATTTTTCCAGATCTAGAAATGCTGAACACAATAGAAATTCTGAGACTCTGGAGGACTCTCAAACCAACTTGAAAACAGTAAAAGACAGTTTTCAGTGACAAACTCAAATGAGACTATCTTAGGAAAACTGAAGAGAAATAATGAAAGAGCACATATTTGTCATTTTTAAATATAATTAAAACCTATAAAATACACTGAATTGAAAATGAGAGCAGAAAATAAAGGCAATGATTAAATATTCACTGCATGCAGACAGCAGCCCTTTTAATAAAGCTTTCATCGTCCAGCTGAGCTGATTTCCCCCACTAAATTATGTTGTTGTTATTTGGAAATGGTTCTGGCAAGAGCCAAATAGATACAAGAAAATAAAGTAACATCATCATCAAATTTAAAAATAATAAAAAAATTAAATTTAATTTGGTAATTAATATAGCTCCACAGAAAAACAAAAGCAAATAAGAGTTGAAAGAAATCCTAGTATAGCTGTGAAGAAGTTTGAAACCACAATATACTGAACTTCCCATACTGACACACAGATCCAATTACTATACCCAAGTACTATATTATTCTTAAGTATTATACATAGCAGCAGCCACCAGCTCACATCTCTGGCAAAGTAAGACAAATGTAGTCTGAGCAAAGAGATTCCCAGTTTGAGCCGGGGACAAAGTAATTGCCCACAGAGAATCCAAAGGGCGACTATACCTCTGAAGTTAGGTAAATTACACCAAACGCTTGGGTAAACCTAAACCAGAAGACAAGCTACCTTCCCACCAGGGACCCTTCACACTGAAATGAGGACACAGGAAACTTGCCTACATGCCTCTAAGAAAACTGCCAGGTTTCTAGCTTCTTGGACAACTGTAATACTTTTTTTCTCCCCCCAGACTCATGAAGTTTTCCCTTGAACTATTTCCATTACTGAGCAGTAACTGATGTCCAGCAAATACATTAGATGCCTCTAATCAACTGATGCAACCGTTATGGCTATCCTACTAATGGTGCCTCAGATCAAACTCTCATAGCACCTCAGAAAGATAAGGAAAGAAAAGGGAAGTTGTTGCCAGGGAACACAGGATTCATTCAGAGTGGCTCAAACACACACTTACACAGCAGGGCTGTCTGCATTAGTCCTCACATAAGGAAAGAGAGGAGGCTCAAACTGAAAATGTCTTTTGGAAGAGGAATCTGAACAATTCCTCCATAAATAAGAATTCAGCATACACAGGAAAAAACTGGATTCACTTCCCTATAATAATTACAGTAATATACATGCTAGTATTCTATATAATTAAAAAAAAAATCACTTCCATTTCCCAGGGGCAAATTGAAGTCCTTTGAATCTCTCTTTATCAAAAGAGATATAGAAATACTACCTCAGAATCAAGCAGAAAGATCTTTTCCAGTTGTATAAAGAAGCAACTCGAGCAACCGTTAGCATGAAGATCGCTTTTTATTGTCCATTTCCAAGCACTGAAATCTGTGGCTAATGCGGCTGCTACGCAACAGCTGCTAATACTCGAGAGACACTTTTTGCTATTCCAATTTGCAGTGCTGTATTGCAACACTGAGGGAAGCACGGATAAAAGCAGGACACCACCAGGCAAACGCACTTAGCTGTGAAACCCCTATAAACTATCCTTTTGAGGTTAATAAAACTTGCCTTATAGGACACTACAGTCTGCAAAGCAAATGACTACCAGTGACATTAGAAATGGACTGCCTTTTGTACTTAGTGATACTTTTTACAGCTTTTTCTAGGAACGGTGATGCATGACATAAAGTCATAAGTTTTTAATACACCTTGAAGTGCCTTTTAATAGTCTCCATAATCAGTCCTGTGCCAGCAGGAAAGATGCAAATTGTAAAGGGCACGCAGTCTTGGACATGTGCATTTATAAATGTGTTTTACCGTATTTTGTCTTCTTTAGTTTCTCAAGATTCAAAAAACTCAAGAGCTGGATTCAGAATTGAAAACAGTCAACCTGCATAATATTAGGAAGTTTAATAGCATCCTTTTACCTTGCCAGAGCCACAAGGAGGTTGGGAAGATACGAAGCAAAAGAGGTTTGCGGAAGAAGTATCATGAAGAAGCACAGAGGTGCTCCGGTAATGCCACAGATAGGCTAAGGAAAGCTTCAGATCTAAAAGTAGTCTATACCTGCAGGGGCAGAAGAGCAGGGCAATTTTTTTCCATGCTTCAAATCCATTATGCTGTTATCATGCCTCCTGAAACAAGCTCTGAATCTTTAGGTCTTTAAAGCTTTCCTCACAGGTCAGACCCACCAGTGCCCGTGGAGGCAGAGCCACCCTGAGGAAAGCCTCTTGTCTCCTGCCACAGGGTTGATCTAGGTCTTGGTGCCCGGTGTTATGTTCAAACCAATACGGTGATGTAGCAGGTGACAACTGGTCAGCTCTAATGCTTTCTGGTGAGCATTCTTGCTCTGGTGAGTCATTTCTCTAATGACTTTAGACCACACACTACTGCTGGGTCACCAGCGGGATGCAGAGCTTGTGCTCCCTGTCCGTCTGCAGGCTTGGCCCAGGTGGATCTGACAGAGGCTGTGCCTGCCGCAGTGATTTCGCAGTGCTGTGACAGCAGTGCTGGCTGTGACAAGGATCACTACTGCGGCTGCGACAAGGATCCCTGTGGCTGTGACAAAAGATCACTGTGGTGTCCTGCTGCAGGGCTGCTGGCAGAATCCACAGTGAAGCTCAGCGGCACTTGCTCTGTAATCCCTAAGACAGACATGTTTACACAGAGTTTTTCTAGCAAATGTAGAAATCTCAGAGGATCAGGTATGTCCCCTTGAGGTCTTGCAGCTAACACCCCTAAGTTGGATTTCAGCCCCACCATGCTTGGACTGACAAGGTAAATGTGCAGCAACACATCAACGAAGTCAAAGTAATACTGATGGAAGAAAAGAAGGGCAGCAGGATTTATTTTTTGATTTCAGGAGGACTTGTTTCCATCAGCTCAAGATGGCTCTAGGGCTATTGCCGTTGTCCAGCAGACAAATTTTCCAGTGGTTCTTCTAGCATTGCAACATTAAACAATTTCAATGTCCTAAAAAAGCAGCCAATGTAGGCAGAGGTGCTTCTCAGTCACGGTGAGAACTGTATGATATATACAGATAGAGACTGGTAAGACAAGATGTCATCCTGAGAGAAGGAATCACTCCAAGGGAAATGGATGACTTCATCCTGACCAGCACTGTGAAGGATGGAGTCATCTGCTGCCAATCACTCCACCGACCCATGGAGAGTAAAGCCGTCCCTGGACACAAAAGTTCACTGAAAAGTTTTGGCTACTTCCTCTGTATAAACATCAGGTAAATCTGCACATGCTGCTCCAACCCAGTGAATATCAGCCCCTGCTCAGCACTACAGCTGCAGCCTTTTTCCATAACGAGAGACAATGGGAAGGAGTCATCTACAACCTCCAAGAAAAATGTTACTTGAAGAGACCAAAAATACGCAATTTATATAGTATGCTATTCAAACTTATGTCCTTCTCCACATATACTTGAGAACAACATTGGCAGCCCATCACCAAATAAGAGGTGGACTTTTTCATTTTGGGGGGAATGCCCAGAACTGTCCAATGAAAAAAAAGGGGTGGGTTTTTTTTCCCCTCAACACAATGGGATACATTTTTCTAGTGTTGTCTGTGAGACTATACAGGTGTAACTGAGAATAATATTAAACTAATTTATGCTATGGGCTGCTATGAAAGGGCACTTTAAAGAGAAGCTTCATTCTGCTGTGTTTGAAAACAATATTGTCAATATTGGTTTTGGTTCAGTGGGATGGAAAAATCTGAGGATAGGATTTTACCTTATGAAAGGACATGTGAGTATTTATCCAAAAGAAATGGTTCGCTCTAAGGTATCTTAATATTTTCCATGAGCTACCACCTGATCTTTTTTAATGCCAATGTCTTGCCCCCCTTATACTGGCATAAAGCTAAACTAGTCATTGATCTGTGGAGAGACCACAGATCTGCTTTTTACTTTAAAATGTGGCTTCCATTATAAGCATCAATTTTCAGAGGCTTATCGGAAGTAGCTAGTGTTTGAAAATACTGGTATTTGGAACACAAGAAATGAATATGCAGAAGAAGCTGGTTTGGTCTGCATTTTTGGTTAATAGGGAATCAACTATCTTCCAGCTAAATGCAGTTTGCCTGTGTTGAATTAGAAATGCACAAAGCAAAACAGAAGTTACCAAACTCAAACATTATATCAACGTCATGTAACTGTACACGGTTTCAATTTAAGAACATCAATCTAACTAGCAAATCCACAAAGTCCCTTCAGCATCCTGAAGTAAAAAGAAAATGCTGTGATGCTGCCAGCAGTGTCACAAGGCTGTGAACATGAAAACAGCCCATCACGGACTGCCAGCATGCAGCCAGCAGCCAACATGCTGTCTTCATGGTCAGGAGTACCCTTTAGCTGCCCACATAAGCAGCGGGAAGCCACCTGTACTTTCACCTTAGCACGTGAGGCAGCAGCTGTGACTGCAAAGACTTTCAGGTGCAGGAGGACTGAGCTCCACCCATCTCTCTGTTGCCCATGCAAGGTTAACAGAGCAAATATTTTCCTGTTACTACAGCTCCCATTCTCTTCTCTTGAAACTTTACTGTCAAGAACCTGTTATCATCAGAGTCCACGTGCCACTGTTTTTTCAATGGTTTTGTGTAGCTCTAAGAATATGGAGGCAAAGGAATCACTGTGAGAAATCGTCTAAACCAAATGCTGCTTTTTTGAACAAATAAAGGTCCATTCTCCTTTCTTCTCTAAAGCAAGGGTGGGAAGTTACATTTTCTAGAAAAAAACCAACATAGAATCTAAACTAACACAATAATGGTTGTTTCTGTTGATTTCAGTAGCCAGGCAAGAGACAGTATGTCCTTTGGGTTTTACAACTTTGCTGTGTACAATGAAACCAGACACTCTCAAGGATAATTACTGCCATCTGCTTCAACTTGCAGTCTTCGACCATAATAAAATTCTCACATTAGGTTTTTCTTTAATAAAACACACAAACAAAATACATAGAGTACTGGACAGCAACCACACTGAGTATTTAATTCATGTAGGTATAAATTAGAATCTAGTTTCTAATGTGGTCCTGTAGGACCAGTCATGAATTTGTAGTTCTGGGAGGTTAAACTGGGTTGTAATTTTCTTCATTTACTTTAACATTATTGTAGAGCCTTACACACAGCCTCCATTATCGTGGCTTGATAAACTACTAGCAAACAAGTGCTTACACAGTATGCTATATTTCTCAGAGAGTCTTTTATAAATGCTCAGCCTTGCATATTGAACACATAAGGAAATCTAGACGAATTCAAGGGTGAAGTGAACCACATTTGTTCATTCTTCTGACGAGGTTAAGGGAAGACCATGATCTTTAACTGAAATAAAAGCAGACTCACATCACAAATTCCACCCCTGCACAGAAGCTTTTCTTCAGCTAAGTTTACTGGACTCAGGCAATAACCTGAGTCAAATACATGTCTTCCACACAAGACCTTAGATGTCCAGGTGGACCCAGTGATCATCGGGGAGAGTGAACATGTCACTCTCCTAGTGTTCCACGAGCTCCTCCAAAAAGCCCTGAAAATCCTCCTCTGAATTTCTGTAGACCTCCCTCTTCCCTCTGGTTCCATTAACGTGTGCCTGATGTACAACCATTTTTCAGTTACAAAGCACCAGCTCTTAACTAGTAAAAAAATAACACTTTATTTCAGAATAATAGCTATAATCGTGCAGCATCCACATCTAGCTCATAAACTGAGAGCTGGAACCACTTGGTCATTTAGTTAATGGGTTCAAATAATGAGAGTTAAACAACAAAAACCACACCAAAACAACGAATGCATTAGATTAAAGCAGCTTTTCATGTTTTGCCAGGGTTTTCTTCCATGACTTAAATTCAAATTTGCAAATATAAAGAGTTTAATAAATGCATGTCTGGCTTGGGGCTAGCATGTAAGATAAACAATATCTCAAAAAAAAAAAGAAAATCAAAGATGCATTCCGTTGCCCCAGTACAAAATCCTACAGTACCACATTTTAACATGGTACAGAAATTCAGTGTCCTTTACTCAGTCTAAAATTGTCAAATAGTACCTTAAATAATACAAACCCACAAATATTTAGAAACTAATTAAGATGTCTGATGAAGATTTTTAGAAGACCAAATGTGATGCTGGCATTTCTCCTCTAGAAGAGACTTAAGAGTCTAATCTGGAAATACTTTCTTAGCACACATCACATTGCTTTCTCACAAACCAAACACTTCTTGTTTGAAATCACAATAAATTATATATAAAAAATCTAGAGACAGTAGTGTTCATATTAGCTAGTGAAATAAAGAGAACAGAAAAAGTTGTGCTTAGAAGAAAAAAATAAAAGTAAAGGATTATAAAATTTCATACATTAACCTAAATATATTTACATCATCACTGCATAAGAAATAAAAGTACCAACTTCTGCTTTACTACTGAGTCCTTCCTTCTCTTTAGGAAAGTAGGAGTATAATGTTACATATAATGGAGGTTTTTCCTCCTAAAAGTATTGCTGAGAAACTTAGGAGGCTATCAAAATAAAAATAACAGGATAGACTTTATCAGTAGGCTTTTATAGACTGACCTCTGCAAACTTCCAGGCAGCACTGAGCTAAGGGAGAGTGGCTGACGTAGTGAATGCCAGACCCTCGGTCCAGAAGGTCTTCAATAAATTTGAGGATTGACCAACAGAAGTGTCATGACCTTCAACAGGGGAAAATGCAGAATTCTGCAACTGGAGTGGAATATCCCCATCAAACATTGGTACAGGCTGGGAAATACCTCACCAAGCAGCAGCCCTTAAGAACATGCCTGCAACGTTCCAGTAGACACCAGGCTGCAACAGTGAGCCGTCACTACGAAGAAAACAAATCGCACGCTGAACTGCATTAAGAGGACCATGGCAGCAGACCAAGGGAAGCTAGGGTGAGGCAGCCCCAGGAGACCCTCAGTTCAAGAGGGATGCAGAGAAAGTGGAAAAGGTCCAGCAAAGGGCCACCAAAGTGCCTAACACACAAACTGTGTGTAGAGAGGCTGAAGGAGCTGGGCATGGGGTAAGTTTGCTGAAGAGGAAACCACAGGGTGATTTAATAACTGCTTACAACTATTTGAAAGGCAGTTATTTGGACACCACCACCAAACTCCTCTTGGTAGTGCCAGACAACATAACAAGGAAAACAACCACACATAGCAGCTTTAGAAGTTAAAGTTGGACAGCTGGAAAAATATTTTCCCTAGCAGCATTGGAAGAGGCTGTCAAACAGGTTGAGAGTTTCTGTACTTAGCAAGGCTCATCCAAAGCAATGGCTGATGTGGTCCTGTGCTGCAACAGCCCTCTTCCAAGCAGAAGGTTGGACTAGATGACTGCTGGAGGGCCTTTAAAACAGCAATTTTATAATTCCTCAAAATAGTAGAGTTTAAAACTATCTCTCCATTCATTCTTAATCTACTGTTTTACTGATCAGGTATTGTAAACGTTTGGGGTTTTTTTTTCCCTTTATTTCTACTGGATATTTCAACACAAGACATATATTCACAGAACCCAACATTTCAGTACTTCTTCAAGCAGAAGCTGTTCTTGAACATGATCATGTATGCATCTGCCTAAGCTGGAAATCATTTACCAGACCTGTGGCACAGTATTAATTATTTTCTTTCTTGCTTAGTTAAGTGGTGTTTCTAACCCTTCACAAAGATTTAGATTTTCTAGAAGAGCTATGTTGTTATACATTCACTGGTATCGGAAACTGAACATTAAGCACAACCAAATGAAATTTGCAAGAGCGCTGAAAATGCTATTGCTGGCAGCATCACCTCCTAAAACAGTGTCATAATTCTCATTGTAATCTCTGTATTTGTTCAGAATGCACTGGTGAATTTGCACTAAACTGTTACATACAAAAAAGGGGGCATATAATCTGGGAAATACAGGACACTAAACAGCACTTCGTTCAATGAAATTCAAATGTTCTCATCACTGACGAAGTTTCTTTCTTAAAAGGTATCTTCTTCCTTAAATCTCTAACCAGGTAATGATGTGTGTCAGTATTCAAGAGAGACACAAATAGCAGCCTTCATCTCTAAAACAGAGTGTATGTGCAGTTACAGACTATTTTTGTACGGGCTCTGTAAAGATGAAAGGGAGAAGCTTGGGGAAAAGCAGCAGAAAGCCTGTCACCAAGTAACCTTAACACAAAACGACTTACTGAAATCCTCACTGACTTGGAGCTGGGAGGTGGCCGGGGAACGAGCGCTCACCCCAGCACTGCTGAACTGCTGGCAACCAGCACCTCGCTGCCGGTGCCCGCTGCCCGGCCCCACGGCTGCCTGCTCCCCAGCCTTGCCCCTTCCTCCCCACACAACTCCTCATGCATTTCTCTGGAGGCAGGAGTCACCACTGCCTCATCAGCCTGCTTCTGGTTAACAATCCGCTATGATTTGCAAATAAGCATAAGGTATTGTTTAAAGATGCCACTTTTGGTACCTCGGACATCGCGCACCACACAGTCTGCCTGCGTTCTTCCTGAGGGCCACCCAATGTGGCCAGCAAGCCTGCTGTTGGCTACTATAATTAGGCAAAGGGAGGCGATCCTAATTGAAGTTGTCCAGGAAAAAAAAAAAATTATATCTGTTCAGTGGATCAGCAAACACCCTAACTTTGAAGTGGGAAGTAACAAATGAAGAATTCAACCAGCACTTATTTAGAAATTGTTGCAGCACAGGAAATGAAGAAAACCAACAACAGCAACAAGAACAACAAAAACCCACCCCGCAGAGGCAAGCTGAAAGGCTGAGGGTGTCCTGGATTCTCGCAAACAGGCAGGCACACTTCATGCTGCTGTAACTGTGTAAAGGTGCTTGCTTGCAAGTTCAGCAAGTGGGTTGCCATCAATAAACTGACGTTTGAATAATAAGCTTCGATGCAAATGCTTTGCTCTGATCCTTAATTAGTGAAAGGAAAAAGTGTCTCACAGCAGCAAAGAAAATCTCTGCAGCAGATCACAGGTATGTGTCTTATGCAATACAGAAAGGTTGATCCTTTACTCGCTTTCAATACTTTGCCATTTTGAACTCCGAGTACTTGATCTAACCCAAACACACATTAGTAGGCACAAAGTCCTGCCTTGAGATCAAAATAAACATCTGACTTCACATGCAAAGCACGCCATAAGATCTGTTTTTTTGGTAGAATTTAAGCATAATGGTTAATTTAAATTGCTATTGTCTAGCTAAAATTATTAATGGAAAACCATTCAAAAATGGTTTAACATTTGACTATCTAAATACTTGAAATATTGCTCAGTTAGCCTTTGGTTTTTTGGAGACAACAAGGAGCAATGAAAGGAAATGTTCTTTTGATGGTGGAGAAGTTTCAAGGCGTATAATTTTTAAATGTGTCTCAACAGAAGTTGACTGAGTTCTAAAACTCATTTTATATGTTCAGCCCAAATCCACTGCCCATGGTAACAATTGGAGTTTCTGAAAGAAAGAATTAAAAAACAGTGGGTTTAAAAGCTTTGGGAACCTTAAAGGCGGATAACAATGTGAATGAAGAAAAAACAAAATGGGGGGAAAGTTTTTTGCTCTTTAGCCCCTTGAAAGACTTTGAAATCATTGAGCCTCATAGCAATGATCCCATTTGATGGCTGTCTTTTAAATATGGTTCATTTACACTATTAATAAAAATGGCTCTAGATAAGTAATTAAGCATGTCTAACAATGGGGCATCAGGTCCTCAGCATGAATCACATTACTTTAAAATACCCAGGAAGGTGCTTGGTATTTTGTAGGGCTCCAACGCTTGTGTTCAGATGCATCGCAAAGAAAATGCCGGCTCCTCGGTACTTGTGCCAATGGGCATCCCCTCGGGAAGAGAAACTTAAATACTCTGGGGCCAAATGCTGCCAGTGTGGAGTAGAAGAAAATGAGGGGCTCACCTCCACAGCACCCCAGAGAGCCCCTGCGGCCTGGGCAGGGGGCAGAAAAACACATTAAGGCATTCGTTTCCCAAAATATCCATTTCTCTGCTCATCAAACTAGCGATGGAAGATTTGTTGGGAGTACAGAGGGAGCAGATGAGACTGAGATACGATTCATTTCCTAGCTGATGCAGATGTGCTCATAACTCATCCTGCAGGGATGGAGCTGTTTCTACCAAACAGGTAGAGAGATGAGACAGGAATCCTATAAATGCCACCCCAAATTGTCAGCTCAGAAATAGAGAATGAAAACAGATGCAGGAAACATATCTTTCCTAAAGATCAAATGCCGAACAGCGGCTGGTGAAGAACACGATACATTGCATTCTCATGGGCAGTACCATCAAACTGCAGGACATGTTACTGCAGTGGTCTCCCCCACTATCTTACAATCACCATGGGAATCAAAATCCATCTGGAGGGTTATGGGGAAATGCTGAGGCTCATGTGAACAAGTGAGCCCAAGCATTACCATAAATGCCCAGCAATGCATAAACGCAATTACAGTTTGGAAGTTAAAGAACTTAATTAAGAGTGCTATCTGGCCAGAAAAACCTGATTAAAAACAATGGAAATAGAAAGTTAGTTGGAGTTTAGATCCAATTAGTTCACCAATTAAAAAGAAGCAACTCCTCCAATTCTAAGGCTGAATCAATATTAAAATTAGAAAAAAAAAAGTTTGCTATTTCAATTTAATTCACTGTATTAAAATAAAGTGTAGCTCACTTAGAATTTAACAGTCAACTTTGGGAAAGGACCATAGAATATTAGGTACAGAAAAATACCTTACATAGCTTGTGACACAGGTCTTTGAATTTTGTTTCTCCCTCACACATATCCTGTATATTTAATAATGAAGTAGTAGTCTGGCTTCTTATGGGGTTCATTTCATACAAGCACTATATTTGTGAAAGAATGAGAGAATTTCTTAGCACCTTTAAGATCATCCTTAGAGAAAATAACTTCATGAAAAAAAAAATATAAAAAAAGAAAATAACCTTTCTAAAAGAAGTTTAAAAATCAATTGCCTTCAAATAGAAAATTTTTCCTTTTTCAAAAGAAACACGAGTAATGGAGGAAGTTAAAATGGGGGATAGCTTTTAAAAAATCTCACACTGGAGTTATCTGAAGTGTATGCATTTCACAGGGATCCTGGGATACTTCAAAGAGATCAGATGAACAAATCAGGATCAGCTGGCAAGATCGTCAGGACAGAGACAAGAACCAGCATCTCCTGAGCTCCAAGTCAGAGCTGGGTTCCTAAGCCAGGTTACGCATATTTGGAAATTCAGGCAAATTTACTGCTTGAGTATGCTGAATTTATTTCTCTGAAAACCCAAGACCTTTTCTTTAACCACAGAATGACTTTGAGCAAGGAATAGCTGAAAATTCCCCCAGAATTAATTATTGAATTCAGTTACTTTACATAGTCTACTGGCAGTTTTAAGTAATGCTTCAGAATTAAAAGGTAACAATTATAAATAGAAATATTCAGAAAAGTTAGTATATGAGAATTGCAGACCCTGATCCCACAAACACAGTATCAAATATAACCATTGGAAATAATGTTAGAAAAATCTATGAGGTTATTTATTTTGTTAAATATAACAGCTGGTAGAAATAACGGGGAAGCTCCAGCTTCTCCTTGATGTAGACTCATAAAGAATACCTCCATACTCTCATGGAAAGACTAGTCAACGCTATTTTCCTCAGGCCAGAATAGCAACTTCAGTGGGATTAGAAAAAAAAATAATTAATGTAGCCTTTTTTTTCCAAAAGCATAATTGCTACGATCACACCTTTCCATTTCCTCAAAATTTCCACATTTTTTTTCATTTCTTAATTTTGCTGAAGTGTCTCATTCACCATCAAATGTGACTTCTTACTAAGAAGTATATTTTTGGCGAACATGCATATCTGAGAAAGTATTTCAAAGACATTTCTGTAAAAAACATAATGGGAAGTGTTACACAAAAAGAAAACAAGTCTATTTTGAATCCAATAAAACAACTTCTGAGTTTGTAAAAAAATCACAAAATCTATTCCTTATTTTTAACCATAAGAACATCATTTACAAAGATACCTCTCAGTGACAGTAATTTTAACAGAAACTGCACCAAGACCAGAAATTAATAGCATCAAACGAACCTTTATTTTATATCTCCATCGTCTTTCATTGGGTTCCTCTGGCCAGACAGCACTCCTACCAGCTTTAGGTCAGTGCTACCATAGCTGTAGCTGTGCTTGCCATGAACCACATGGAGACCTCACCTGTGAAGCTTTAATGGCCCCCAGCTCTGCAAGCTGGGTGTTGATTTTTTCAAACTTCTTGTTTGAAAATAAAAATTACCTTCACCCCTGAATATTCTTGATGAATAGATATAGTATAAATATCACAAGAAGAATTGTGAATATTCCTTCACAATTTAAAGATGCATTCAGACCCACATTCTTATACATAAATAGACTAGAAAGTCAGGAATATGCATACATACATATATAAACATCTATGTTTATTTATATATACATACACGTGTATCCCTGGGTACGTGGGAATCATCTACACACATACACAATGGATATGCAATGCAAAGGTGAAACTACAAATGTACATACTGTTTCTTAATACTTACCCTTCCATCAATTAAATAGAAATTAATACTACATACTTAAATGTTTGATACACACACTGACAGTCTAAGATAACAGTCATAACAACTCCCACTAGCAATAGCCTCTTTCTGTCATTTTTAACATCCAAAGTGTGAGAAAAAAACTAATCTAAGCCTGGTTTTCTTTCTATATTCTGCAGATAGTCATCTCTGGCATCAGCAGACTGAGTCTGGGCTTCACATTGATTTTCTTTTTTCCTGATGTATACAGTGAAATTGAAGTCCTACGCGTTTCTGCTAAATAAGGTTTTGCCTTAGCTAATAACAAACTATGACAATGGTCTTGCAAAGAATTGGGGAAAGGGAAGCAATCTTTGAAAAAAAATTGCCAACAGCAGCTGTGAATTTATAACTGTCAATAAAATTGCTGAGGTTTTTATATGCACATTAACAGCATGCTTCAGTGTAAAATGGGATTCTTAATTCTTTTCACAGAGCATTAAATCATATTTAAGATTAAAAAAAAAATCCCTGATCAGCTACTGACAGGGCCTCTCCTTATCAAAACTACTCTGCTTTCTGTGTTTGTACTTTGTAGACTTCAACAAGCTAATTGCAGAAGATTCTTCTCAAAGTAAAATATAAAATAATTGGGTGCAACTACACAACATATGTTGTTCTTCATTTACTCCAAGCACGACTCTAGGAGTCTAATGTGTTTTCTTGTAATGCCAGTGAGATGTATTTCAGAAGGAAGGTAAGTCACAAGTATAAGATGGTGCAGGACAGGGCTTCAGGTTCCTTCAGCTGCACCGGAAAATGGCTTTCATTTATTGCATACTTCATGAAAGGCCACCTTACACCCTGTGAAGATGCAATGATTAACTTTGGAAGCGGTTCCCAACTTCCTGTTAAGGCTCACTCAGGAAACCAGCAATACTGGGCCGCCCAAGAACTGTGTATTGCCAAAATGTTTCTCAGCTCCCAAATCCCAGTGGGCGCCAAGGGCACCTTCTTACTCTTGCTTACATTTCATCCTATCCCTCAGAAGTAATATGGAATGCATTAGGCGAAATCTGGCCCCCTGAGTTTATCTCGTTCCTTGAGAGTTTAATAAAACTAAGTGACAATCAGAGCATCTCCAATACCTTGTCTACCTATCTTTCTCTTAACTTCATTGTCAGCACAAATTAGCTAGGGCCCTAGCACAGCACAGGAGCTATGACAATCTAACTCGTGACTGTTGCTAAAAAAAAAAAAAAAAAAATTGCTACAGCCAAAACCCTCTGTCATTAGGGCAATATATTACTTGCATTTATTTTATATTATTAATGAAATATTTTTACATAGCCGTGGGACCTCATTTTGGTAGGAATTTGATTGTGACCTGCAGTCTCTTTATCAGCACTCTATAAGGGGCAAGGCCACAATAATTCTGTGGCACAGCCAACATGAGCGGTATGTAAATTCAGTGGCCTAACACTGTTCTGGCCTTCATCTAATTTGGCATCTAGTTACTCAATAAGATCAAATAAACATCCTCAAACAGCTCCAGTGATGGCACTTCCACCTCCGCACGACCACAGGGTCACCTGTGCATCCACTACCAGATGAAAAACATGAACAGATGGTGCATTGACACATGAGGATTAGCCTGGTGTTGGTGTGCATGTGGACGGTTCCAGGCCAGCAATGGGCAGATGCTCCAGCAGCAGCAGCACCTGCCAGGGACACAGTCCCCCCACGCTGCCCAAGGGGAAGGTTGGGGTCCCAGCAAGATGCTGAGGGAGCCTGGGCCAGCCTGGCCAAAGGGCTCGCTGGCACCCTGTCCATCCACTGCCACATTGCGTGTTTGCTAACCCGCTGCCCTATGCCCATCCCTCTGCTCCCAGGGCTTATAACAGCATTTGCACCCAGACCAAAGGGTTTCTGAAAGGTGACTCAGCTGCTCGGCTTGCACCACTCTCCTCCTACCCAACTCGGTGCGCTGGCACAGCAGAGGAGAGATGAAGCAGTATGCTTCCAGCTCCCCAACCTTCTCCAGAGAAAATGACAGCTTGAGTGACCCATTATTATGGAACTGGTTTTTAATGAAATGCTAGTACTGTACACCACTACACAAAGAACATATGTGGCTGCAAGTGATTAATTACACTCTCGAAGAACCTAATAAGAGACTCTCATATTTAAAATACTTTATGGCAACTATTAATTTTTTCTCTCTAATTATCATAATAGTGATGGAGTAACGTGCCCTTCACCTCAAATTTGCTTATTTTTCTTTTTCCTTTCCTCCATCCTATAGCTTTGTTAACGCTAATTGTTGGTTCTGTGCAACAGCCAACCTTATTTCTCTTTTTAATTGGTAAAAGGTAAAATACATCAAGGCTGAAATCAAACCAAAACCCTTCAATTTAACCTTTTTTTATTTTTTTCCAGAAATGGCTGCATTAGGAAATTCACATTATTTTATTTTCACCACATTTCCAATGAGAATGAATTTTAGTATTCTGACTACCCCAGGGGTCCATCTTCAGATGCTGAAAATGCTAAGCAGAAATACATCACCTTTGAGAAGTGTTGAGCATCTGCTATTGAGCTCTGAAAATCAGTGGTACTGTACGTACACAAAAGTACTGAAAATTCAGACCTACGTATACTAACTTCAGCAAGCTACATTCTCATACCATCCAAAATAGAAATACAATTTTTCACCTCGATGACCTGTTTGACAAGTACGGACAGCCCAATGTTTTAAATGGGACTCTACACAGAAATCAATGGAATCCGTATTTGAGAAACAGCTTTGCTTGGCGATGCTGGACTGTGAGCAAGTCTGAAACCCAGTTATCGACTTTCTGTGGTGCCCTCATCCAAAAACACTGGCCAGCAGCAGAATTTCAGTACCAGCTCCTAACTGCTGAAGGGATATCATTCACACTCAAATAAAGCTTCGTATTGATCAAATGTAACAAAACCTCATTTCATCTTTCACTAATTTTAATACACTGCAAAAGACTTCAAGGAAGATCGTGTCTTGCTGTTACCATAGAACAGACAGAGTTATTGTGTGATGAAGGCGGCACCCACACACTGAGCTGACCTTTCTGAATGCTCCTTTACGGTCTGTCTTAATGTTATTTTCCAAAGCCAAACTGTTCTCAAACCTTTATTTTATACAGAAGAAAACTGACCAAAGCAGGAATAGAAAAAAGAAACTTTGAGGATACTAATCCATATGCCCTAAATGTATTCGTACCTTTCCCAAATGAGAGAAAAGCCACCACACTCTGTGAGTACATATGATTAATACCCATATTATAAAACGTAACCAATTCCAGGAAAAGGCGATTATTTCAGGCGTTCTTAAAATTATTTTCAATTATACAGCAGGTCCATGGATCTCTGCTTTTAGCTGCTAAAGCACAGTCATGACACCTGGCTTAGCAGAGGGCTGCGTATGCGCTACAGAGCTCCAGGCTTGTCTGGTTAATTCACACGTGAGGGTGCTGCTGGTCAGAAGAGGACAGGTTGCTCAAGAACAATTATTTTGTCTTATACCACTCCTGTTGCTGGTAGCTGCAGCCAAAGCACTTAAAATGCCATCTATCTGCTGCCATCTACAACCGTATGTCAGGATAAAACTAGATAAGCACAGAGACCTATGGTAAATACGCTTGCCTTTGCAAGCCTGATGGGAGGATGCAAGCCTCATTTTTTGTGCAGAATGAACACGGTGAGTTCTGCTGTTTCGTCCCTCCAAACACGATTCACCGCAAAATAGTGTGTCCTCAAGAATGAGGGATGTAATGATGCTTTATTGCTTGAGAAAGGCATATGCCCCCAGAGAATTTGTGTCATCATAAGCCACGAGTAAGGCTGGTGGAGCCGGCTTTAGGCTCTAATAAAAGAGGTGGGAAAAAAAGGAGCTGAAAAAACACTGTGACAAAAGATGCTTTTGTTACATGTTGAGATGAATCTGAATCAAAATGTGTTCACAGTTATAATTTCTTCTAGAACTGGGAAAACTGCCAGTAGGAATAGCATGATTTTACTTTCCAGCACCACTATAATTCTTATTCCTATCAAAGGAGGCTGAAAAAAATTGCCAAGTTATTTCATTAGGAAATGCAGTTAATTTACAGGCATGGTAATTTTCCCCCTACAAAATTGTATAATGAGCTTTAAACTCACTAAATAAAGGGTCTCTTCTCTGAGCGATTATGCTTAATTTACACAGGAATTAATGGTGACTGGACCTCCTTTCAGAATAGCTTTAAAAGAGCTGCATTAGAAAAACAACATCAACAGCTTTGAAAAAAATCCTAGCAGTTGATGGCGTAAAAAATACTCATCTTTGTAACAGTGCATACAAATAGATATCTTCATAAATACCTTTTATCGGATAAGCACATAGCTATTACATCAGGTATCAAGATCTAGTGAACCTATAATGCTGATTTTATATTAAATTACTTGCTTAGGCATTATGCTGATAGAATGTATAGAAAAGCCTAAATAAACAGCTGGACAGAAACACCAGGGAGCAATACTTTCATCTTTAAAAATTGCTTTGACTGTATTCAATGCTAACTATTTATCTATTTACTAGGTCTATTTTTATTAGGGCTTTTACTGGTTAGTTTGTCTAAAGAATGGCAACTTTGGTTTATAGACAATCCTTGCCAAATGTAGGCTGATTTTCACATAGTTAAGTAGTACCTAGAAAACCCCAGCATTTCCAAAAGTCAGGTATTTTGGGGTAGTTAGATAGAAACTAGGTATTAGAAGCCATTCTCAGAAGCAACTTATTTATGGTCTCACTAAGGTAGTAGGTGTGCCACAAAAATAGATCACGTGTCTCCCTAGCAAGTTATTAAATTAAATTAAAATGCTTATTCCAGCTACCAAAAGCAGTTGACCCTGAAGTTGTGGAAGCAGGAAAAACGCATTTGGAAGTTTTAGTTAAAAACCCCTCCCTTTCTTCCTTCATAGTGTAGGAAGTCCTAGTTATCTTTTCAATATACCATAGACGGGAGATTCATAAAATTTCAGGTCTGGATGGGGCCATTAAATCATGTAGCCTGTCCTCCTTTATCACAGTATTTCATAAGAGGTCTACAGATAATACAGAATCAGGGACATCTGTGAAAGCACTTAACAAAATCTAAGCCAAAGTATTATGAGTGAGCAATACAGACCGAGACCCTGCTATCCCAGCAGCTTGATTAACCTACAAGAAATGAAAAGTAAATAATTAAAAATAAAATAAAAAAATAAGTAAAAATGAACCAGTGGTATATAATCCTTGGGAACCTAGCACATCCATTGTGATTGTGACAGCAGTATTTCCTCCGATCAAAATAGGGGTGAAGCAGCGTTTTTAACACATCATTACCATCTACTGGACATGAGGGAGAATGCAGCTCAGAAACGAGACCGAGAAAATGGTCTCCCAGACAGCAAAAGGGGCTGCCAGGTCTATCAGGAAATCCCATACGCTGTCTTCCGTACATCCTTGCTTCACCTTCACACCCCCACACCCATCCTAACGCAGTCTGACCTCCCTCTGAAGTTTAGAAAATAACCAGTTCGAAGGTGTGAAAGTGGATCTAGTATCTGATGCACATCCTGCCACCAAGCCATGGGTACAGCCTGGGTCTGAAGTCTACCAGGAGTACGGCGAACTAGAGCCTGAGGCTTCTCTGGCAAGCGTCACACACAATCTCGTTTCCAGCAGCTTTGACAGAAGGAAACCCTTGGATCATACTCCTGATACAAAATTACAAAGGCTTTCTGGAGATGTTTTATCACCTTTCCCCCTGCCTGGAAGTCATTTGCACACTTTGGAACCAAATTCAAAGCTTAGGGAAGACAGAGGAGAGCGACAAGACCAACGAATTTGACAGTGACAATGGTTTGCTCTGATAGAGAAGTCTCTACTTCATCTTACAGCAATCCGTCCGTATGTGGGTGGAAACATCTGCTTCTGAAAGTAACTGCACATCCATATGATGTATGCGTGTGATTAGATCCAATGGATGCAAAAGGAGCATATGCCTCTTGAATACAAATGTAGTAAAGCACCTGTGAAAAGGCTTTTTAAAGCAGAACCATTATTTACTGAACTGACACAAACCATTTAAAATAAATTAGATAATAAGCACTATCAAATAACACAAAATGAACTTACTAATACCTACAAAATTATGAGGGACAACTTGCTGACAGTATTGCCGCTCAACAAAATTTGGACATCACGGCAGCTCATATAAACTGCTCAAACTAGAACGTTAGATTACGTATGAACTTTGCATGACTGCACATAACTTTCAGCAGCAAATGGATGACACTGACCACCTCTGGGAAAAGCAGGAGGAGTCGTCTACCCCCAGCCTTCCTCCTGCCTGTCCCAGATCAGGTACTATGCAGGCTGCGGAGGCCACCAGAGCGGTGGCAGCTCCCAGAGACTGGGGGTGCACACCCATGCAGAGCCCATCCTGTGCCACAGAGCCAGTGTTTGCTGGTTTATTGACACTGTGCACAATGAGCGCTGATCTGAGAGTTTAGGGAGACCTGGGAACTGCTGCTCAATCTGTTTGGATCTGCTGAGTGACTTCAAACAAGTAATTTCACCTCTCCGTCATCTCATCTCCCCACACATAGAAATGGGGTAATAACAGCAACCTCCTTTGTGTAGCAGTTTGAGATTGTTATTTATAAGAGGAAATTATTACTGTTGCAATTAAATCCTTATGAACTTCATGATGTATGTGAATAATAATGGCCAAGGAGCAATTTTTTTAACCCATCTTCAGCATTACTCATTGAAAAAAACTTTATTGGACTTTGGAGCACCTCTCCTATGAGGACAGGCTGAGGGAGTTGGGCTTGTTCAGCCTGGAGAAGAGAAGGCTGTGGGGAGACCTGATTACGGCCTTTCAATACCTAAAGGGGGCCTATAGGAAAGATGGGGAAAATCTTTTTAGTAGGGCCAGCTGTGACAGAACAAGGGGTAATGGTTTTAAACTAAACCAGGGTAGGTTTAGACTAGATATAAGGAAGAAATTCTTTACAATGAGGGTGGTGAAACACTGGAACAGGTTGCCCAGAGAGGCAGTGGAGGCCCCATGCCTGGAAACATTCAAGGCCAGGTTGGATGGGGCTCTGAGCAACCTGATCTAGTTAGCAGTGTCCCTGCTCCTGCAGGGGGGTTGGACTAGATGACCTCTAGGGGTCCCTTCCAACCCCAAACATTCTATGATTCTATGATTCTATGTTTTTTACGGGGCACTCATCTCCTCTGCTTCTTTACCCTTGTCTTTTCCAGTCAGTTTTTCTCTCTCTTTCACCAGCAGCCTCCCTAGCATTGCCACACTGGCTTATACTTGTCACACTAGCAGCTTCATGACATCTTCCCTCAGCCTTCAGTAACGCTGAACTTCATTCAGCAATTTCATGAGCTGAATCATTATGTTTTTACTCAGACATGCTCAGCTGGTATCCGGAAAGGTGCCAAAGCTTTTGCACAGTGCCTGGAAGAGGATATTGTCAAAACCCACAGCAGCCTTAGGTCATTCTCCAAAGTATTCAGAAGACTAAGACACAGCAACAATGAATCAACACAACTAGCTGCTCTGATTTTTCTGAAGATTAATAACCACCTGTAAGGAAAGGGGGGGAAAAGTTTATTTGTCAGCCATTGACCCCAAAGAGTCATTTGTGTTTTGGACTCATTCTGCAGGGTACATGGAAAAGGCGCAGCACGTCAGTACACGGCTCTCCACAGAGATCAATACATGGCACTCACCCTGCAACTGAACGTTCATGCATCTCTAATATTACAGATCATGACTCATCTTTTTAGATACAATCAAGAATTGGCTTTTTCAAAGGAAGAAATGCTAAATACACATGAATGCATTTAAAAACGGGGCAGAAGCACATATTTCATAATTCTCATCTTTGCCTCTCCTCACATACTAACACTCATCTTCCCAACTTGCAGAATAACACGTCTGTGGTATTTTATCAGTACTAAGCACTACGAGAAGAGCAAGACTTTATGGAGGAACTGTGTTAGATTACACAGTATCTTTGCCCAAAACAAAGATGTTTTAACTCCATGAGGCAGTAAGCCCCCAAAAGGCATACGGTAGCACTGGCTAGGTATATGTTAGCAGGTATTGCAGACAAATAGGAACTGGTCTATAGAGCAAAATTTAGTGCTGAGGATCTGTCATCCCTACTGTACATATTTCAGATTTTTCTGTTTCTTTGTTTAAACTTCAGGCTAGCTCTGCTTCAATGACTTGTCCTGAAGCTCACTTGCACCTGGAGTGCTTTCAAGACTCCCTGAGCACATAATCCAGTTTAGTTTCATCAAAAAAGCATCAAGTTCATGCATTCCAGGATTGCTGCTCAACGAAAACCAACCGAAGGGGACTGATTGGGAAATTCACTTCAGAAGACCACTCCTGGTCTGAATTAAAACATGAATATAGATGCACTTGTTGAGACACTTATTTTTTGTGGTCCATTAAGTTTTGACAAATGAGCATATCAGTAATAAACCACACGGAAGTTCATCATGGAAATAGGATTTGTATTTTTGTTGTAGCTACAAAAGACAGTGACTAAAACCTCCCAGGACTTTAAGCATATATATGCTGAATTGTTTCCTTCCACAAAAAGCTAGATGATTTTCAGCCTTACTTTAATCACAGCTTAGCATCTCAGCAGGTGCCTCTCCACTGTGATTTTTGTTGTCAGAAAGTATGCCAAATTGTAAATTTTAGTTACTCACAGGCCTGGAGTACACGACATGAGATCTCAGGCATGGCCAGCATACCAGGGATGCCAGCATCCCTACTCAGAACCAGCTCATGTTGCTTGGCTGAAGGACAAGGTCCTGCTCTCGCCTACTTTCCAGGACACTCTGGATGCAGAGGAGAGGACCAGAGCAGAAGCAGCACCAGGGCCCAGGCAGCCCCCTTGCTTTAAGTGGGTCTCAGACATCACATAAGTTGGTTCTAGTTTGTAACTTTACATTTTCAGCTTCAAAGTCAAGTTAGCAAAATGGCTGTTATTCTGAAAGCGTTACAAAGCACATGGAAAAAAAAAAAAAAAAACACTTCAACAAAAATATATAACAAGGAACAGAAATTCCTCCACAAGCTATTAGCATGAATTTGGCCCAGCAACCACTTTGATCACCACCACAATTTAGCAACACCTGACTGCTCAGTGACATCATCTTGGCAGTATCAATCCAGCCTCATCAAGTACCCAACATCGAGTCACCACTGAAGTAAGCATTAATTTGCAACATTGTGGAAAGGACCTGCAGGCAGGGAAAAGGATGAAAGTCACAAGAAGAGGGACATCCTCTCATACACCCAGATGTGGTCCCTCAGATCTTTCTCCTGAGGCACACTGACAAAACAGTGCAGAGAAATTGCCACTTGTGCTGTTCTGTAAATGGTGTACACTCCTCCAACCTGGCAACTGGGAACTTTAAACACCACCAGAATTTCTACTCTCAGGAAACCAATCGACATATTTCTGCTTGACGCAAGTTTTAACATTTAAACAAGTTAAAACAAGCCCTGGTCCTCATGGGGGACTTCAACCACCCTGGTATCTGTTGGAGAGACAACACGGCAGGTTCCTGGAACATCGGAGGTTCCTGGAATGTATTGGCGGTAACTTCCTTCTCCAAGTGATAGAGAAGCCAACAAGGAGAGGTGCGTCAGTAGACCTTGTTCTCATCAACAAGGAAGGGCTGGTGGGGAATGTGAAACTCAAGGGCAGCCTTGGCTGCAGTGACCGTGAAATGGTGGAGTTCAAGATCCCTAGGGCACCAAGGAGGACACACAGCAAGCTCACTACACTGGACTTCAGGAGAGCAGACGTTGGCCTGCTCAGGCATCTGCTTGGTAGTGTACCATGGGATAAAGCCCTGGAGGGAAGAGGGGCCCAAGAAAGCTGGTTAATATTCAAGGATCACCTCCTCCAAGCTCAGGAGCGATGCATCCCAACAAAGAGGAAGTCAGGCAAAAACACCAGGAGGCCTGCATGGATGAACAAGGAGCTCCTGGACAAGCTCAAACACAAAAAGGAAGCCTACAGAGGGTGGAAGCAAGGACAGATAGCCTGCGAGGAATACAGAGAAATTGTCTGAGCAGCCAGGGATCAGGTTAGGAAAGCTAAAGCACTGACAGAATTAAATCTGGCTGGGGATGGCAAGGGCAACAAGAAAAGCTTCTATAGGTATGTTTGTGATAAAAGAAAGACTAGAAAAAATGTGGGCCCTCTCCGGAAGGAAACAGGAGACCTGATTACCTGACATATGGAGAACGTTGAGGTACTCAATGACTTTTTTGCCTCAGTCTTCATCGGCAGTCTTCACTGGAGGCCTTCTATGACAGGGTTACAGCATTGGTCGATAAGGGAAGAGCAACTGACGTCATCTACCTGGACTTGTGCAAAACATTTGACACTATCCTGCATGACATCCTTGTATCTAAATTGGAGAGACATGGATTTGACAGATCGACCACTTGGTCGATAAGGAATTAGCTGGATGGTCACACTCAAAGAGTTGCGGTCAAAGTCTTGATGTCCAAGTGGAGACCAGTGATTAATGGCATTCCTCAGGGGTCGGTATTGGGACTGACACTGTTCAACATCTTTGTCAGTGACATGGACAGTGAGGTTGAGTGCATCCTCAGCAATTTTGCCCATGACATCAACCTGCATGGTGCAGTTGACACGCTGGAGGGAAGGGATATCATCCAGAGGGACCTTGACAGCCTTGATAGGTGGGCCTGTGTAAACCTCATGAACTTCAACAAGAAGGCCAAGTACAAGGTCCTGCACATGGGTCGGGACACTCCCAAGTACAAATAGAGGCTGGGCAGAGAATGGACTGAGCGCAGCCCTGAGGACAATAGCTTGGGGGTGTTGGTTGATGAGAAGTTCAACATGACCCAGCAATGCGCACTTGCAGCCCAGAAAGCCAACTGTATGCTGGGCTGCATCAAAAGAAGCGTGACCAGCAGGTTGAGGGAGGTGATTCTGCCCCTCTACTCTGTTCTGCTGAGACCCCACCTGGAGTACTTCAGCTCTGGGGCCCCCAACATAAGAAGGACATGAACCTGTTAGCATAGGTCCAGAGGAGGGCCACAAAGATGATCCGAGGGCTGGAGCACCTCTCTTATGAGGACATGCTGAGAGAGTTGGGGCTGTTCAGCCTGGAGAAGAGAAGGCTGCGGGGAGACGTGATTGCAGATTTTCAGTACTTAAATGGGGCTTATAAGAAAGATGAGGATAGACTTTTTAGCAGGGCCTGTTGCAATAGCACAAGAAGTAATTGTTTTAAACTACAAGAGGATAGATTTAGACTAGATATAATGAAGAAACGTTTTACAATGAGGGTGGTGAAACACTGGAATGGGTTGCCCAGAGAGGCAGTGGAGGCCCCATCCCTGAAAGTGTTCAAGGTCAAGTTGGATGGGGCTGTGAGCAACCTAGTCCAGTGGAAGGTGCCCCTGCCCATGGTAGGGGGGGTGGAATGAGACGATCTTTAGGGTCCCTTCCAACCCAAGCCATTCTACGATTCTATGATAAAATGGGGTTTGTTTTAAAGGATGCTAAAGGAAATAGCAGGAAACCTGACAACAATGTTAGTTACCTGTTATATTTCAACAACTACTGAACTGCATAATCTTCAACCAATTCCTTCAATTTTTTACAAGGACAAACTCCCAAATAGTTATCCTCCAATATGAAAGTGGAATTTTAAATTTTTGGATGGAAGGAATTAGTGCTTTGTCCTCTTGCTATATAAAATATCCCTTTTGCTCTCATCCCTTTTCCCAAGCATTTTAGCCCAGTGAAAGTGAAAGCACACCTTTCACACTTCCAAGATAGCACCTGAATTTTCACCTTAGATATTCCAACAAGGCAGCTGCAAAAAGTGTTGAGAAGAACCACAAGATATAAATGTGTCAGGGTAACTCACTGAGAACAGAAAGTCACAGATAGATCTCTCAGACAGACACCGTTTTTATTCTTTCCTTCATGGATGAAACTACAGTAATGAAAGAGTCACGAAATAGTGAATGTGACAGTTGCATGTTAAAATGGAGTCACACAGAGATGAACTGGTATTTTATTATTATTTTAATAAATACATAATCTAGCTGCTTTACTTAGACAAGACATGAAATGCGATATGCTGGATCCAGTGTAATTCTTTCTATTGACACAACCTGCTTATGGTTTTTGGTGCTATATGAGAGTAAATCCCTGTCACGTAAAGCCAACAGGAGATCTAATCTTGTCTGCCTATAAAAGGGGTGTACTCTACAACTACTGAGACAAAGGAAACAGGACCATTATTTCCATGGATGTTCAGTATTTTACTTATCTTGTTATAATGCTGATGATACTCTTGGGAAAATGCAAAGCCTAATTTCTGGCCAGAATTTATATTGTTTCAGAACAAAGAGTACAACAGCAAAACGGGTACCAAAGGAAAAACAGCAAAGATAGACAGTGCAAGGACAAGTGATCATGGCTGCTTCCTGCTGCCAGTGGAAACAAGGACAGACTTTCCTTTCCCACACTGTCACAGAGTCAGGAAGCCTGGCTGGAGAAGGTGCGCAGCAGTACCCATCCTAAACCACAGTCAACAGATGGTGATCTTTCTGTTAAGGCTATCTTTAATAAATAGACTCATCCAGAATAGGAGGTAAAAAACACTTTCAGAGAGGACAAATCTTCATTAGCTTCTTTGGAGAATTAATTTACTTTCAACTACTTCAGCATAGAAACTCCCAGGTAAAAGCAAAAAAAAAAAATGCCTCTAGAAATATTTTCATAAACTACATAGGTGTACTCACTAGTCACTTTTCTAGGCACTTCCATGCATGTAAGGCATTGCCTTGGCTGAGATCATTTGCAACAATAACAATAAACATAGTTCAAGATGCAAGAAATTTCTTACATACAAGAAAACTTTAAAACATTCATTTTACCTCAGTCTGTTGGAAAAATTGCACAAAATGTATTCAGCAGTTCAAGAATAAGGGATACTGTTTGGCAGAGATGCATCATATTTTTCATACATAACCTCGTAATAAATTTCAGTCCTTACTTTAATTATAAACCACATTGTAATTATAGAGGCACAACGGGTATCTTTTCAATAAGGATGATTCTTTCACCATTTTTTTTTCTGCTTATTACCCTCAAAAAAGGCTCCCATGCTACTATTTCCAACATACGGAACAGAATTTGAGCTGAACCATTGTTCATTGTCCATATTTCTACAACCTTTTTGAAAACATTGCCTCAGAAACAATATGCAGAACTGCATGCTACAAATTTCTGAGACCATAACATCCTAAAATTTGGTTTTGCAGTATGACCTGTATGTATGATATACTCTGTTTCTGCTGGAAGGTGGAAAAATACGGTAGGAAATATGTTCAATCTTAAGAAAACATATTGAAAGTAAGTCCCATAAAAGTATAAAAAACTCCCCAAAATAAAATATGTCCACGTTAATTAGCACCAGGGTTAAGTTTTTTACCCTCTGCTGTTCAGAGGTATTCTGTTCAGCCAAAAAGACTCCTAGCTCTTTGAACTGGGATAGCCAAAGCATGGTCAGCAGGTCCATCTAGATTTTCTTAATTCTAGGCCTAATGTGAGGCACTAGAGTTGGGAAATCACATCTTGAAACCCTTGCCTGCCGCTGGACCATGAGCTGAGTCTCTAACACGAAAAGCTGTAAATCCAAGATGCACCTCCCCGCCCCTGACCAGACAAAACAAATAGAAAAAGGAATGAAAAAGCAACCGGTTCATCCTTCTTATTTGACCATATCAGCCATGTAACCTGCCTTCAAAAAATTAAACTATGGAAACACAGTGATGTAACCAACTTGGCATACAACAGACAAAATGGGAATGCAAAATGATAATGGTGTCTCAAAGGACAGAAGTCAGAGTTGACCTCTGCGGAGAATATGTAACTCTATGTCCAGATTTGGGTCTAGACAGTTTTAGCAGACACATCTTATTTCTCTCTCAGCCTGTATTTCGATGCGACTTCACATCTACCTCACTTTTGCATGTCCATGCACAAATATGTATTAGAAAAATCTTTGGGAAGAAAATGATAGTTGACGTGGAGCAATAATCCTCTGGCAAAACATTTTACAAAAGATGACAGAAAGCAGGCAGCACAAGTAAATCTCTGGAGAAGATGCCATGGGAAAATGAGAAAATACAGTCAAATCCAGCTAATTAAGGCACTAGTATAACAAACACGTTTGAATGACTAGAGCTTAAAATAAACATAGACTAGATCATAAACTTACAGGTGTTGTCAAGGTATGGTAAGGATGAAATAAAAAGCCTCTGTGACTAAGGACGACCGAGTTGCGTGATCAGTTGAAGAGAACAATATGTATTCAAATTAAAAATGCTCCAGGACAAAAAACGGGACCTATGAAGAGAAGAAAGGAGAAAATGTTAAAAAACCACAGGAAACAAAACACAAAAAACAAAGCTAGGAATTATATGTAGTCTAGCAATAACAAAAAATCTTCTACAAAGTTAAAAATTCGAGGAGGAAAAACAGTGACTTTCTAAGAGGATCAAATGTTCAAACAGCATCTATGTCAAGTGCGGAGAGTCTATCAGTCTTACTACAAGAAAAAAACGTACCATGTACACTTATTAAATTCCAAACACTGCAGTGCAAAGCTGTAACACCTTTCACAGTATATTAACAGTATAACAACTGCCTCTGGAGAGGCTAGGAAGTAAAAAAAGCTAAAAATGAACAATCAGATTTTAAAGTTTGCTTGGACAGCAACTAAGTACCATATTAACACTTTAAACTAATGAGATGAGTGATTTATTTTAGAACACCTGTGCCCGCACAGAGAACACTGAGCCCTGTCAGAGCCCTGACAGTGACCTAGGACACATTTTTTCACCATACTTGGTGAGTATGGTCTTTAGACCGTACTCTTTCCCAGCTGAGCAATAAGGATAATGACACTGGCATCTTTTAGGAACAGAGATCTATTAATCAAACTTGATACATAAGAATGGAGCATTAATAGTATTTTCATCAAGCCAAAGACAGGATAAGCAGAAGAGTCTAAAAAATATCCTGTAGCAAAAAAAAGTTAAAGGGACACCAAGGTTTACATACTACATTTGTGTGTGAGATTTTAATTTAATTACAAACAACTTCCAACATTATTATAGCTGAAAGGAGTTCAGAGTAAAAAAGAAACCCTCATTTGTTTATTTTGTATAAAGCAAACATTGTTTGCTCAACTTCCCTGAAATATTGCCTTGAGTGTTTATATTTATTTCTAACTGCAACAAATGAATAATACTTTGAGGAGAAAAACGCTGTAAACCCTCAACAGCTGCAAAGATTCTGGGCACAGACCAGCATCTGAAACAAATTTGATTGTATCACTAACTTCCTAGTTTGTATATTCCCTTTAAAGAACAAAACATGAGTTTAACTTCGGTGTTGCTTCGTATAAAATATACTTACCGTAAATTGCTGACTAACAGGTGCTAAGTGCTACTTACCTGCAAAACAAAGCAAACAGAAAGTTACTTAACAGCACAATAAACCGCATAGGAGAATGGATATAATTTAAGTGGCTTGGTGGTTAATCATTCCTCTTTTTAATACCAGAGCAGGATGGAAGAATGGAGTGAACCAAGGATTTAGTAAAAAAAGAGAGATAAATTACAAACTCCAAGTTGAATACTGTGATGGGCTGTGTGAAGCTCAGTCTCAGCAAAACCGCCTTGACTTGAACTTCACTGTCCCCATGGTGATGGTAAGACTGCTGAGACAAAGGTGTCCCACAAAGACCTGTTTGCTCTGACTCTCAGAACTGGTTCTGTCTCACCTAAGATGAGCCTCTGTAACATGGGATACAAGCTCCTTATGAGCAACAGTCTCCAGCATGTTCCTTTTCTGGACTACCTTCACAGGAACCATGAACTAATATTGTTTATATTACACAGGATTTCACAACTTAAATAAATTCATTATCAAACTCCACTAAGGCAGTGTGCACCCTCACTGAGAGTTGAGTAAGAGTACTTCCACTACTGGATCTCACATGGCCATGTCTTGGCCTCATTTCTCTTTCAAAACATTTTTCCTTCTGAAAACTACAAATGTAGCATCTGTTACTACCTTTGTTTCTATCAAAGGTGACAAATTTGCAAGGTTATAAGTCATTAACAGGAGTGACAATGATAGAAATGTTGGTTGGAAGGAGCCTCTGGATGTCATCTAGTCCAACTTCCTCTATCAGCAGTGCATTTTCATAAAAGTAGATAAATTCTTGAGTTTAGCATTGTTTGAAATAGAAATATCAAACAAGGAGTTAAATAAAAGAACAACCCATGTTTCATTGGTGAAATATTATAATTAAACATTTCTAAATATGCACTACAGTCAGACACCACATCTTTTTACAGCAAACATTCTATTATCGTGGTATGTAGAGATACAAGGGATTGAGGTTAATGGAGTTAATAGGTTGTTAATTTAAACCCAAACTTTGCAGAAAATTGTCTGAATACCCTTTGGCATGCAACATCTTTGGCACTGTTATACCAAATATTGTGTTATTTATCCCTTAAATCACAAAATGTACATGAAGATACCACAAATTTTTTCACTATATCTACAGTCCACACAGACACAAAATTCACATTTTTACAACACATACACAATGTCCAAATCCTAAATTCATAAACCCACCCTGCATTCCTGTTGGGGTACCGGCAGCTTCTATAACAGAGAAGACTGACAAATGGACCAGCAGGTCATTTCAAAATTATCATCTATTACAACCCACCATGGTAATGATGTCTTTTTTGCTTTCATTATTTAAAATAGAATAAAAATTTGAACCACAACACTTGTCAAATTCAAAAGGTATATTTTGTGAATAAAAATAAATAAAAATCAATGGGATAAAGACAGAAGCAGCAGTGCAGCTTTAAAAATGGCAAGACTTTCCCCCGATAGCTTTGCTGTCGATTATGCCAGAATTGTTGTTAAATGCATTTAATCTCAGCTCAAAATTTGAAACTGGTCTTGTGCAGTCTAAATAAATCCAGAAAAGGCTCATAGGTATGTTCAACTTTTAAGCCATTTGTTAATCCATCATGCTAAAAAGTACAGAAGAACGGCAATCTTTAGATTCCTGACTATAAGCCCAACACTTATTTTTCATATATAGAATTCCCTTGGAGATGTAAGGAGACTAATGCAATTCACTGTTCACAACATTATGACACACTGTAATTATCTCCATGGATGCCAGGAACAATTTTGACCACTGTGATAGACTGGGTACTATCCAAAAGAAACAAAACCAGTGCAGATTTTAAAATATATGGGTACAAGTGCACTATACTTTGATCGCACTGACAAGAACTTGAAGGAAGCCAAGGACAGCTGGGGCTGGGGAAAGCATGATGCCAATTTAACCTTTAGGACTGACAACTCTGTTTGGGATGAGGAAAGCTGATCGGATGTTATTCAGCAAGGGAAAATCACTGTGGCGGAAGAGAAGCTGAAGGAGTAATATATTAAAAATAAATATGGAACTTGAGGGCATGTTTAATGTAAAGCAAGCCAAATGCTTTGCTAAAAAATGAGGCCTCTATACTCTTTTGAAACTATTACATGGTAAAAATGTGGCCTTGTACTCTTTTGAAACTATTACCATCATTTTTTTTTTTTTGCTTCCCTCAAGCCAAGTCCCTCAGCAGACATTAAAATAGTTGTAAATGGTGATTAGTATTCAGAAACACATTTTGCCATGAGAAACAGAAGTGTGCCCTGCGGAGCTCAGCCTTGCTGCTCTGGGACAAACTCTGCCCCCAACACCAACCCCGGGCAAAAGAGCTTCCCAAGGCCCCGCACCCACGCTGGCTCCAGGGGCACGCACAGCACCGCTGCCTGCTCCTACATGAGGGCACTCCTGGGGAAGCCCAGGAAAGGTGCCAGCAAGTGACAGTGAAGGCTCCAAGTGGCACGGACACACAGGTCTGCAGCCCTTGTCACAGGGAATGATGAGCACTGCCGAGTCTTCAGGGAACTGGAAAAATATGAATTCTTTGTTGAACTCAAAAACCAGTTGGAGGGAAGGAAAAGTTACTAGGAAAGGCTGGGAGTGCCCTCTTTCTGCCTTAACCTCTCCAATTAAAGTGAACTCTGGAAACAACTGTGATTTCCCAGGAGATCCAGCTCTGGTGTTTGCACAGGGCCATTACTTACATGCTGTTTGTAAATAATCCTGCCCCAAGGCACACTGCTTTAATGAAGAACCAAGATTCTTCAAATCTTACGCATCTTCTCCAAAAGAAAGCTGACTGGCTGTCCTGGTTTCGGCTGGGACAGAGTTAATTTTCTTCCTAGTAGCTGGTATGGTGCTGTGTTTTGGATTTAGTACTAGAAAAATGTTGGTAACACACTGATGTTTTAGCTGTTGCTGGGTAGTGCTTAGACTAGACAAGGACTTCTCAGCTCTGCCAGGTGCACAAGAAGCTGGGAGGGGGTACAGCCGGGACAGCTGACCCCAACTGGCCAAAGGGCTATTCCATACCATATGACATTATGCTCAGTATATAAGCTGGGGGAAGAAGAAGGAAGGGGGGGACATTCAGAGCAATGGTGTTTGTCTTCCCAAGTAACCATTATGCGTGATGGAGCCCTGCTTTCCTGGGGATGGCTGAGCACCTGCCTGCCCATGGGAAGTAGGGAATGAATTCCTTGATTTGCTTTGCTTGCGTTCGTGGCTTTTGCTTTCCCTATTAAACTGTCTTTGTCTCAACCCATGAGCTTTCTCACTTTTACTCTTCTGATTCTCTCCCTCATCCCATTGTGGGGGGAGTGAGCGAGCGGCTGTGTGGTGCCTAGTTGCCAGCCGGGGTTAAACCACAACACTGCCAGTTCTGCATCTGCTCCTACTCAACAAAAGCGACCAAGTAGACTTGACTTGGCTTCACAGCCTTCCCTGACCTGCATTTTCATAGCACCTCATGTCCTGTTCTTCCCTCGAGCACACTGGACAAGTTCTGCTCCAAGCTGGCTACAGAAACGTGGCCAGGATTTGTCCTCAAAAATTTGTTTGTACAAAAATTCCATTTATGCAAACAGTTGCAGCCTTCATGTGACAACAATAAAAAGGCACCAACAGAGCAATCTGATGCCATGCCCCTGAGGATCACTTAAATGACTGGCTTGAATCTTACCATGCACATTTCCCTCCAGGAAGCAGAAATATAAATTATTTATAAAGAGCTGCTGAAAAGCCTTTGCCAACCTCAGGAAATCAGCAAAAGTTATATTTTTACCGGGTTTAGAAAGAGGGGAAAACAACACAGAGACTGTAGGTGTTCTCTTGGTTTGCTCTTTGAAGCCATTAATTCACTGAATGGCTAGCTTGTCATACAAAGGTCTTGACGTAGCTGAAAGAGGCTAAAAGATTCAATGATGTGCTTTCGGTGAACAGGCTATAAGTCAATCGTCACCTACAAGAAATGAGAGCGTTTCTCTACATTTTGAACAAGCACAGCAAACCTGCACTGCTACAGATTCTAAACTCACAAAGGAGGGTCTCCAGCTTCCAGGTTTTTATATATACATGTTAATCACATTAAAAATGCCAACATCCACTGAGGTAAAAAGGAAAACAGACGTTTTCTGTTTGCACAGTAACATATATCTGCAAAAGAGCTTTCCCTATAAAAGGTAGAGAGCATCCCTGTAGCTCTCCCTCAAAATTCCCACTGTCTTCTACAGTAATCCCAATAGAAGCCTGCAACATTTGGGCTCTACCAAAAATCTCTTACTGAAACTAACACCCTCCTTTGATGCCAGAAGAGATCCTATCAGCTGGTTTCTCTCACCTGTGCCCAGAGAGAAGGATGTATTCCTTTGGACAGCAAATATAAATACTTTAAGGTTAAATTCTGTTTTGGTATATATTTATGTAATGTGTATATATTACTTCTCTGATAGGATATTATATTTCTGTTTCACAACCACCCGCACCCCCCACCCCCATATACTAGAACTGATCTACTTGGCTACACCTAAGTTTCATACACAATGATAAGTTACTGACCAAAAAGTTTGCTTTTGTTTACTTCCTACACATAGTGTTCCAGCTTTCAAAGGTATTTAAGATGCACCTGTCTTCAAATATGTTACAGACTGGGGCCTAATCAAAAGCCTATTGGAATAAACATTCACTTATTTTTAAATGGCATTTGGATCAAGTTTTTGGTGCTCAAAGAAAGCATTTTTTTCCCAGCATATTTAATTGTACTCAAAAACATTTAATCCAGTTCTGGCACTACCTCTTAAATGTAATTTTCCACAAATAATACTAAAAAATTCAGGATCAAAGTGGTCCCTAAAAAAATAAACATCAATGAACTTGCATCCACTGGGTTCGTGTTTCAGTATGAGTCAGAACTTTATTTATTACCAAAGAACAACAGTCATGTCATTCTCTCCATCCATAAACTGCTGTTATCCAGATACTGGTAACAAGTAAAAAGGCTTATATCAAACCTAATGACTTTCATGATTAGTAGCATTAAAAATAAAAAATGGTTTGTAAATTAAATGTAGATCTCTGTTTACTCTCATTATACCTGAACATTTACCATAACAATGCACTTCAGTTCTTTTCTAAAACCTTAAATCTCTGTAAGTTACGGGACAAAATTCCATAATTCTTACTCAAACAGATCATGAACTAAGTTTTGCTGGACGAAGAACTGTAGATTTTGGCCTCAAATTCCGAAAGGAACCTGGACAGGGAAATTCCTCCTGCCAATAGATCTTTAAGTAATACCATGATTTCTGTTACAACTCTGACTTAATCTGAATTATAGAATCACAGACTCACAGAATGTTTTGGGTTGGAAGGGACTCCTAGAGGTCATCTAGTCCAACCCCCTGCAGTGAGCAGGGACACTGCTAACTAGATCAGGTTGCTCAGAGCCCCGTCCAACCTGGCCTTGAATGTTTCCAGGCATGGGGCCTCCACTACCTCTCTGGGCAACCTGTTCCAGTGTTTCACCACCCTCATTGTAAAGAATTTCTTCCTTATATCTAGTCTAAACCTACCCTGGTTTAGTTTAAAACCATTACCCCTTGTCCTGCCACAGCTGTCCCTACTAAAAAAGTAAGTTCTGGGTAAGTTCTCACGTGGATTGCAGCAATTATGATACAAACTCAGCTGATTAGCTTTAGACAATCTGCATCTCTTCCCTATAAACAAGTTCCCATCCTCATGGTGAAAGTCATCAGCATTGAGATGAAAGCAGGTACATGAAAGCTGCAGCACAGTCGATCCCCTTGCTTTCAGTTTTTCCCAGTATAGTAATGCAACAGCTCCAGATTTCATTTTCAAAAAAAATTCCTTTCTCCAAAAATCAAACAGTTGTTCATGTTACCAGCACAAAAACTACTTAGAAACAGTTACAGTAACAGCTGTGGTCATTCGCACAATTACATTACAAGAAACTGATGGAAGTTTTGTTCCGGAAGCTGGCAAGTTTGTACAGATTTATCCAATCTATGCTTTGGATAAAATCATTCATCCCAACAAATAATTTCAGAAGCTCAGTGGTCGGTGGGGTTGAAAGTCTGTGCTTGCGCTAAAAGGTGCTATTTGAAATGCAGCAGATATGCCATTATTTTTAGCTTTGTACGTTAATAAAAACTGCCAATGACACAAAATACAATAATGCTGAGCTTTGTTAGGCAAAAACTGATCTAAACCAAAACAACGGGGGCTCATACAACCCAGCCTACAGTTCCATTAATTCAGTGTAAATACTCCTATGGATCAATCCAGTTGAAAGATTTTTTCATCTAAAAATGTAGAGACACTGCAGTCACTGCCAGTGACTGACCTTGACGCAAACACCAGTTGATTATCTGCCAGACATCCCCTTTCTGAGCAGATAGCTTCTCTTTGGTTTTAAGAAGCATATGCTTTTCCAAACCATTATTCATTCCATCTCTCACCAGCACTCTTATTTTCTGCTGTCTGCTTTTGATTTTTAAATACTGGAAAAGAAACTGTTCTATTGACAACCTTCTTAATACTTTCCTGTTCCAAAAAAGTTATCTTAAATACCCTTTAATATTTCCATGCTTTTCCTTAATTTGAACTCACATGTCACTCATTGCCTCTCATCTATTTGTTTATTGGTATTTCTGCATTCTGTCTAAGCCCTCTCTTTGTAACTCCAGATAGACTTAACATTAACCTGTTATTTTACACTAAAATGTCTTTCTGTTTCATCAGCGCCCTCACATTGCTCTATCCCATTTACGGTCACAAAATACATAACAGTTTTAAAATTAAATATAAAAATACAGAAATGCTGTAACAACTGAAAACTTAAGTCATGACATCAGAAACACAAGTACTAGAACCAACTTGCAGCTGGAGTTCACTTTAATTTAGTTTGCTTTGGAACCAGGCTGTCCAAAATGAAACTCTTAACAGGATGAACAAGCGTTAATTCAACCTTCAGTTTCATGATTTGGCTTAAATTGCTGGTAAGGGCATATAGTGCTGCCCAATTAACATTGGAAAAAAATTCAGTCAACATTCTAAGAAAATGGTTATTTTTGTTTAGTCATGGAAAAATACTGTGACTGCTGAAGGATAAGACCTGGGTTTGAAAGCACAGAGACCCAGGGTACGCATTGAGTACACGTTATACAATCTCTTTCACACGGGTTTCTTCCTATGGGCTGCCATATTTTTATCTTGGATGTCCTCAGCAGAAATGCACACGCGAAGCTCACACCCAGTCGTCTGACACATTGGCAAAGCCCCTCACCTAAGGTAGGCTCACCACCGCACCGAGGGCTCGCACACCCACTGAGCAATCCTGCCCTTTCTGTGATGCACCAAGCCTTACCACACGCACACAAGCCAAGGCCAGAGCACACGTGTGGGCAACAGGGAGCACCTGGGATTTGCCAAGCCCACTGCGCACACGCTGCTTATCCTGTCCATGTGCTTGGGAAATACCGGGACGTGACAGGAGCAATCACAAGGTAAGCTTGCCTGCACTACCACATGTACTGAAATGCCAGGCAAATTCCTCCTGAGCACAATGACTACCCTGAAAAAACAAATGGCATATTCAGGAAAAGGCTACTCCCCCACATCCCCATGTCAAAGACATTTTGGTTTTGTTTCTGTCTCGCATATTTTTACAAATGCTCATTCTGAGGACTGCTCTAAAGCCTCACTGCTTTTATGTTTAAAACCTTTATCTAATTAACAGTCTTCAACTATCTGCTCCCATTTTCACCTATTAGTGCTAATACGCTTACAGAGAGCCTTAATATGCCTTTCAAAGTCTTCATTTGACCTGTCTGAACAAATCAAACTCTTTTATTCCTCAACTGCTGTTGTTCTGAATGGAATTAAATCCAGTTGGCGGCCGGTCCCAAGTGGTTCTCCCCAGGGCTCAGTATTGGGGCCAGTTCTGCTTAATACCTTTATCAATGATCTGGATGAGGGGATGCAGACAAGAGCAAATTGGGTGGGAGTGTTGATCTGCTGGAGGGTAGGAAGGCTCTCCAGGGGGATCTGGACAGGCTGGATGGATGGGCCGAGGCCAATTGTATGAGGTTCAACAAGGCTCAGTGCTGGGTCATGCACTTGGGTCAGAGCAAGCCCATGCAACGCTACAGGCTTGGGGAAGAGTGGCTGGAAAGCTGCCTGGTGGAAAAGGACCTGGGGGTGTTGTTGAGAGCCACCTGACTATGAGCCGGCAGTGTGCTCGGGTGGCCAAGAAGGCCGATAGGCATCCTGGCTTGTATCAGAACTAGAGTGGCCAGCAGGACCAGGAAAGTGATTGTCCCCCTGCACTCAGCATAGGTGGGCCCCCCACTAAAAGAAGGACATTGAGGTGCTGGAGTGTGTCCAAAGAAGGGCAACAAAGATGATGAGGGGTCTGGAGCACCAGTCTTCTGAAGAGTGGCTGAGGGAACTAGGTTTGTGTAGCCTGGAGAAGAGGAGGGTGAAGGGAGACCTTATTGCCCTCTACAACTACCTGAAAGGAGGCTGTAGCGAGGTGGGTGTTGGTCTCTTCTTGCACGTAAGAAGTGATAGGACAAGAGAAAATGGCCTCAAGTTGCACCAGGGGAGGTTTAGATTGGATATTGGGAAAAATTCCTTTACTGAAAGGGTTGTCAGGCATTGGAACGGGCTGCCCAGGGAAGTGATTGAGTCCCCATCCGTGGAGGTATTTAAAAGACATGGAGACGTGGTGCTTAGGGACATGATTTAGTGGTGGACTTGCCAGTGTTAGGTTAACAGTTAGACTTGATGGTTTTAAAGGTCTTTTCCAACCTAAACAATTCTACGATTCTATGATTATTAGCCTATACTCATCCTAACCGACTTCTCATAGTAGCTCCATGCCTTCTTTAGTTGTTCATTCACTGTTGTTATTGTTATACAAAAGGTATGCTTTACATTTCTTTTGCAAGATTTAAACCAGTTTGGCGATTTCATTTTAACCTTTTATTTCCTGACTGTGACAACAAAGCTGTGTTTTGCATTTTCTGTAGGCTTTTTGTCAACTTCTTAATGTCTGTTTTGGAAGTGGTTATTCATCCATGTAGATATGGAGTCTCATCTTTCTTCTCAAGCAAGACAAAAAGAATTCAGTTATTTCTACAGGTTTTGCACCTCTGATCTGTGGAATTCTAGTCCAGCTCCTTATTCAGCTCTTGAGTGCATCACTGTAGCTATCAGCATGAATGAGACTCCTTAAAGTTTATACTTTCAAAGTTATATGATAAGACAAATTACAGACCTACTTTTGTTCATCTGATCATTTCACGTAAGTTACAGTGAGGGTGTTCTCAGACATTCTGGCATGCCTAAGTCCAGTCTAAAACAGCACAATCCCCTACTAGCACAGGGGCTATTAAGTAAAGAAATCTCTTATATACAGGAATAATTGGGTTCAACCATTTTTCTCCAATATATATCTAATAACTAATAGGGTATGGCTTTTGTGCATGTCATTGTGTGGCTGTGAATCAGAGTCGTATTCAATGAATATAAAATTACATATTCATTTTGCAGTATTTATGATGCAATGCATGAACACAGGTGCTTGCTGAGCAATGATGAATGACGAGTCTAAAAGCCAGACATCTGCACTGAATAACGTAAATAATTCAAGCCCTGTTTGCTCTTCAGAAGCACTGAGAATCTGCACCTTTAAGCTGCAAATGCTTAACTCTATCAGCTGTCAGGTGCACATCTCCCGTCAGCAAACTGCAGGATAGAGGCTTGAATTATTTCTGCTCAATTCATCACATTTTAGCCAGTGGAGAAGTCTGTAGTCCACCAACAGCATAATAAAATTAACACCACCACCACCTTTCACCTTAACCTTTCAGGCCAATAAGCTAACCATCCCTGAAGACAAAGGACCCTGGTCTTGCCACGGAGTCAATAAACCCTCTGGTTTCACAGGATGAGGCCAATTTGGCTACAAAGGCCATTCCCTGAGTGCAGATGGGTATCATAGAGAGATATGCCCAGTAAGGATTACTTCAGCTTGTAATAGATGCTGTGGGAGTCACGACTAGCACCAGCTGGTAAGAGGCAAAGTATCTGCTCATATCTTCTCCTCTCAGCTCTCTCCAAGTACACTTTCAACAACAGGGAGAGCCGGCCCTTATATTATGCTTTCTGCCATAATTCTAAACTGAATCAAGCCCTTCAGTGCTTTACCTGACTTCATTCCAGTCTGCTAATTTCATTTGCTCCTGGCTTTTGCAATCCTGAAAGCTCACACTTTTTAATATCTAGAATACAGCTATATGAAATCATGCTCCCAAAACAGATGTATAGACTTCTAACTTGAAGCAAAAGGATAACTAGCATTTTAAAAGTAAAACAAGAATAAGACAAGTGTGTAAGGCAATGTAGCAGACATGCCCTTTTGAAATGCAGGTGGGCTTTTACCCCTGCCAGTGCAATGCCAGTGGTAGTTCCAGATGTGCAGAAATTGACACCCCCATATAAAAAAAAATTTTAAAAAAGGGATTTTCAGTGATACAGCACAGAGGAAGCCTGGAGCAAACTGGCACTATCTAGATAGCTGGAAGAGAGACAGACAAATTATGGCCCCAGTTCTTTGGAGCCCTGTCTGAAATCAAAGCTGCTTCCCCGCTTCGGTGGGAATTGCACAGGAAAAGGACGAATGGGAGAGGGTAGATGACGGGTATAGCCATTGCGCATGCAAAAGGGTACAAATTACAATCCCTTGAGCAAACAGAGGTGAAGCAAGGTTCACAATGCCTTATTGTATTAAGCCACATTATGAAAATTACTATTTACCTTGGTTCATTAATGTTTGTACAAGGCTGTGAACATGCGAAGTGGTAAGTATCAGCACAGGAATCAGCATGGTCTCTCAAGTTTGACACGTTCACGAGTATTGTAACAAAAGAAAATACACTTTAATCATAACAATTAGTGCCCATGAAAGGTGGTGTTTAGCCTATTGTCTCTCTACGTCATTTCTGACCATTAAAACTAAGTCAGAAATTGATATCATCAGTGGATATTATTATCCTGAGCAATTTATTCCTTCCAAAAGACAAAATGTGTGGGATCATCAATAAATTAACAAATTCAACCCACTAAACTAGCACATTCGGCACTGCAAGGCTTTGTAGGTGCTATGTTGTTAAAATAACTTCAGTCAGATTTGTTACAATGCTATACATTGCACTGCCTGGAGAAAGCAAGTTATTTCCCAGCTTTCTACCTTTAATTTTTTAATTCTTTCGTAACTGTAGCAGACCTCAAATTAACATGAGGTTTTACAAGGAAGTGCCAAGATCCATTGCCTAAAGCGAGTACCCCAACATCTCAGAAAGCCAGTTTTGCCTGAACGCCAGCTAGAGCAGTATATGCCATAACAGAGGAATCGCATATCCTCAGTTCTGCTGGATGAAAGAGTGAAAAGCAAGGGGGGCTGCAAATAAGTCTCTCCCCCAACCTCCGTGCCCTTTCAGGGCAGGTCCTTTTCTCCAGACAGGCTCTCAGTTGAGTAATATCTGCTCATTTCCTGGATCAAAGCAAATTCTACAAAGTCTTTCTTGATGCACTTTCATATATCCCTGCCTGACATCCCAAAAGGTTGGCTGTGTCTCTCTGCCTCTCCCGGCAGCGGTCTGGGTGCAGAGGCAGTGCTCACTCACTGTGTGCGCCTGCCAGCTCTGCTCAACCAGCCACTCCCCCACGGGCTTCCCCAGGGGTGCTCGGGGAAAGGGCAGCCTCCCCTGCACCCCAAAGGCATCCACTGAAAGGGCGGCACAGGAGCTGGGGAAGGCTTCTCATCTGCTTCTCAGCTACAGCCTTTTAAAGGAGCATATGGCCTGCAGCAGGAGGGAAACTGTTAAACCTCAGGCACGTTAATAATGAAAACCCTCGAAGACTGGCGTTGGCACCAATCTCACTTAATACTAGTATTAATGACATTGGCACAAAAATATAAAAGCAAACAAATAAATTTCCTGAGACCTAAATATCTGGAGGCCTTGTCAACAGAAGGAGGACTGAGGGCTCATACAGCAAGAGCTGTATTATCTGGAGGGGTAATAGAAATGGGATGAAATTTAATAGCAGTGTGCAAGGTCAGAAGCTTTGGAACTAATAACAGGACTTTCTGCTATAAACTACAAGGTTGTCAGCCAGAGGAGCTATGTAGGGAGAAGTATATTTGTAGAACGTGGGATGTCTGCAAATCATCAGCCACGAAAAGAGTAAACCCATCATGTGATGTATCCACAGAAGAGTGAAGGAAGATTAATTCCCATGGCCCCTATGCGAGCTCCTCCTTTGAAATACTATGTACAATGCCAACCATATTCCAGAAAAAGTCCTTCCAACCAGAAAAAACGCAGAAATAGGCTTCAAAATTATCAAGATGATGTTCTGATGCAACACGACTAAACAACCTCACTTTTTACCCTAGCAAGACCAGGACAAGAAGGATAGTATTCCTGTCTAGTCATTTACCAGGCAAATTAAACATTCCAGTTAAATTAAGCCAAAAGACACATAGGTATAAATTTGAGAAGAAAATAAGAAAAAAAGATGCCTAGCAGCAAAGTTCTGAAGTGCCTCCCCATCAGAGTGCCATCATCTTAGGTGGGGTTTGGAAAGTTCATAGAAAGGTGAAGGTCAGGGGAGTAAACTTGGTGAAACAAGACTGGATTTTCAGTAGGAAAACTACCACCTCTATGCTAAATATTAGCACCAGATTGTTATCCAACACTTTCCTCTGTGTTTTTCTGCAGCAAACATCCACAAAATTTGTTTATTTTTTTAGCATTTCTGAATAGCACTAGCAAGTTTGTTTCCCCTCCATTTCTTGCAAAAGCATCCATAGCTTTTTTGCTTTTCACACTAACACTGTAACGGTGCATGTCTCAAACACCTGAAGGTATGCCTGACAGCTTGTCTCCTGCTGTGCCCCACGCAAGCTCTCTGCAGCACAGAAAAGTAGGATGAGCCCATTCTGCCTTGCTCCAGCTGCCTCCTCTCAGCTGACTGTCATTATTTTTGTAATTTCTAAACCAGTGTGGTGTATTCCTTCAGATCCGTGCTGTCTGTCACACTTCCCTAGCCTACAAATAATGCAGTGTGCCACCTGGAAGACATACATCATTTGCACTGCTCCCTCCACCTAGATGCTGTTGCAGACATATCCCTTCCCATTAAACAAGACCACTTGTCGTAGAGCAAGCCTGTCCTTAGCCTTGAACAGTAATTGCTGAAGGATTATGCCTCACAGTCAGAGAAAAAAAGCATGCAAAATACAAATCAGGTCGTTAAAAACCTTAAACTTTGTGAAAGACAAAATTGGCAACAAGAAAAGGAGGCTTGACAAATGGTATAAAAAAGGCAGCAGCAAGTTTTTTGAGGAAAGAGTTACAGCAAGTAAAGAAAAAGGAGAGTAGACGAGAAGAACATTTCTGATCTCGAGTTCTAAAAGCACCAGACATACACACAGCTCCTCAGAGCTCTGCCCATGCCTGGAAGTGATTTTAGGAAGCTAGAAACAGCTCATCGATGGTGCTAAGGAAAGTGGAAATTTATTCCATGTTTTCCTTTACAAGACCACACACTACAGAAACGGCTGCTGGAAAAGGACAGCCAATGGCTCAGAGCTCCAGCTTGGATGGTTAGTGGAAAGAGCAGAAAAACAGTTAAATTAAATGGGCAGAAAATGAAGGCCTTTCCTCAGAGGGATGTGTCCTCAGTCCCCAGATAATCAAATAGAAAAGGCATTTCTCAAGAGAGATGTCTGCTGTTGAAAATTTTAATTTAATCAGATTAGGTTGGGTAAACATTTAAACAGAAAAAAACAAGAGCGTTCTCGTTTCTTTGGACAATACTAAACCCGAAACATTTCTATGCCCCTAAACCAGAATATCATAGAATGCTAATTTTGCCAGACTTTACCTCAAATTAGAATGACAGAAAATTTCAAAATGTCCAGCTCTCCTGGGGAATGGAAATTCCAGTTTCCAGTCAGCTCTCTCAGGTGTCACTGACAGAATTAGACTTTGGATTGTCCCCACCCCTAAGGATTCTTTAAGTGGACTCACAGCATTTCTGTCTTTCACCGAGAAAATGTATGCATTTATTACATAACTAATAGCAGCCACTGACCTCTTCTGTTGCTCCTTACCAGGACAGCTTTATTTTGCAGGCTGGAAAAAACATGGTCCCTTCTTAAATGTTAGGTGCCATCTGCTAAGCCTTGAATGTAAATGAACAAAAAGACTTTTCCAGAACACAACCCACAAGCAGGATCAATTCCTCCTGATGCTATAGCTATTACCTAGACTTCCCTTCACTTTTCTAACAGCCTCAGACTCAAGCCCAGTGCTCAAAGCTGCTAAAACAAGCAAAGGTTTGATTTTCCCTGTTCCCTCTGATAAAGCAGCAAAGGTCTTTTTCACCTGCTCTAGGAGAACCACTTAAAAATTCCAAAGGCCTTAAAAATTTCAATATAAATGAGCTCCAAAAAAAAGTTCAAGAGAAACATTTTCCCCACTTCTTTAAGGTTTCAGTGTTAAAATCAGTCTTTCACAATGACTGAATATTAGAAAACTGAAATGGTTGCCAACATGAACACTACACTTAGATCACAATATGAATTAATGAGCTTGCTTTTCACCTTCATCTCCCCCTTCTTCAACACTTTCCTCCCCCTCCCAAATAAATGAGCTGTGTTCCTAATAAAGTGCTTGAAAGGAAGGCTGGGAAATTTAATAATAAAAAGCTCTCTGAAATTAAGTTTCTGGCAGTGCTTTAAAAAAGAAAATGTTATTACTTGGTCCTTTGCTTTTCCCCAAAGCAAATTTCAGTCCTTTGAGGACAGCACAAATATAAAGCAGATAATTTACAAACCTTTTATTCGGCAATTTGCCTGGTCCAAATAAGCAACTATAATAGGAATTGCCAGCTGAGTATTTTAAAGATTCTAGTATAGGAAGAGAAACTGCATATTGCAGAAGAAAGTCTCTGTCTAAACTATCAAATAATAGACTTTCAATAGGGAGCAAATTGTTGAACATGTTAATTTTCACAGGAAATAGAAAGGAGCATTAAGAACTGAAAACCCAACCATAATTGTTGGAGTCCTTATCATATAATAAGTTTCCTAATCTCAGCTCTTTTGCATTTGGTGTATTGAAGACGACAAAGGGGAAAATACCAAGACTTTGCCTTAGACTATTCAAGCCTAGAACCACAAATGAGCAGATACTTGGCAAAGCAAACCTAGACTTTTGCCTTTGCTCATGTCTTATCAAAGAGAGTTATCAAAATAATCTTGACAATTTAGAAAACTAAAAAATGTCAAGTAAATTGTGAAAATGTAATCAGGAAAACAAAAGCAAGGCTAATTCTCCCATTTTGCAACAGCTACAGTCTCTTAGACTGTTTCTTACATAGCTCTCAAAAAACTGTATAAAAATCAGGCTCCATTGAATTGTCTGGGAATTTTCCTGTTGCATCCACGGGGTCAGGTTTGTGCTATAATGCAATACATAATTCTGTAGAATTAATTATCAAGGGACCTACAGGCTAGATTTTAATGCCCTCTCTCATAGTTAGTAGCCGTGCACATTTTACGTCGTCACAAGTGTGTATCAATTTGCAAGATTTATTCCTTAATCACTTCCAGTGACTATTTTGGACTACTGACCACTCACTACCGAAAAGAAAATTGATTTTGTGCTCTGTCCCTCTACACATCACATGCCTCGGACAGACGGTTGGTTCCACTAGCTGAGTCAAAAGACATAAAAGGCCGACATGTGTGGGAAAGCATCTTCCTGTGTAAAAATTTTTTAGGATTTTTAAGCTGGTTTGTTTTGAATACAACTGTAAAATATCTTTGCAGCACGAAAGTTTTTTTATTTTGGATTACTTTGTTACTCAAGGTGCCTTGGTCACCTGAGGCGTGTCTATTCATCTTTCCAGGAACACTGCTATTTGTAGCCACGTGTATACATTGATTTCAGCATTTGTATTATATCCCATGCTTCTCCTCTCCCTTCATTATAACCATCTTCATCCTTCTAAAATATAGCACGATACTTCAGAAAAATACACCAGAAAAGATGTATTCACAAAGCTTAAAAACAAACCCCAAACCAAAAGCCCACTTGGGGACAGGACTCCCAGTTCAGAGACACTCACAACTGGAGGTTTGGCTCATGACAGCCTAAAAATCATGTAAACACATGCTCTGGTTTGGCGAGTGAAACAGTGAAACATTAGTCAAAAGAGTACCTTGCACACACCTGTGGCAATCTTTCTGTGCCAGGTTCAAGGTTCACAAGCTTTGTTGAACTAGGCTGTTCCTAGCCTTTACTCTAAAAAGGCTCCCCAGTCATCAACCCAACACCTTCAACAAAGCAATGGACTTCTTCCCAACATGAAGCTGAGAAACAGCATGTCAGCTCAGCTGTGAACAAGTACGTGCAAGCCAGTCAAATAACATGTTCAAACCACAAAGCCTCACGTGGACCATACATAAATGGATGCATGTAGGTGACCAAGTTAAATGTCAAATACAGGATTATCCTTCTTCATAAAAAATTAATTCCACCAAACCAAATCAATGACTTCTATAAGAAAAGGCAGTAGATGATTCCCCTGAGCTTTAAAACCCTTTCGGTTTTTCTGTCAGCATTAGCCTTCCATGAGACTGAAGGATGGTTGTAGGACATATAAAAAGTTAGTGACTCCCCAGCTTCTGTCACACTGTGAAAGGTTGGCTACAAGCTTTTTAATCATACTATAATTCTTAGCAGGGACATGCAAAAAACATGTAGCACAGCATTTACTACAAGTAAAAACTCAACCCCTTTCCAGCAGAGTTGCATAGTGTGGTCAACAATTCACTTCTAGCCTGCAAAACCTCTGTATGTGGTTTCCAACAGACCGCAGCGGTCGTCAGCAGGACCGGCTGATTGCCTGGGCAGGAGCCGATACAGAGATTGGCTTTCGA